>NW_026596155.1:640982-655160 GCF_907164565.1 Psammomys obesus
GCACCAGGCCTCAGTGTGCACTTCCTGATGGCGGGCACCAGGCCTCAATGGGCACTTCCTGATGGTGGGCACCAGGCCTCAGTGTGCACTTCCTGATGGTGGGCACCAGGCCTCAGTGTGCACTTCCTGATGCGGGCACAGAGCCACAGTGTGGCCTTACAGTGTGCTGTGCCATTTGCACAGGTGTTTATGAACCCTGGGTTGCTTAGTGACCTTTCCTCCTGACGCTTGTCATCAGCACCCTTCAGCTTCTGGATTCATCCTCCTGGCTCCCACCTGTACTATCGGTTAACAGACTGCTCAGTTTCTTCAAGTCTCCATTGCCTTCGATTTTTGCATCCATTGTGCCGTCATTATAATTCCTCTCCCATCACGTGTCATATGTAATGCTGTTGTTCCAGAATTCCGTGGTGAGCAGGGTGTTGTAATATATGACTAATATGCTACAAATGAAGAATTACATTGGGTATTGCTGAGCTAAAATCTCCTTTATGTGTCTAACTATGGTGCTCACCTTTAAATATAACACTACATTTTCAGTCATCCTAATTTTATTTTACAACATTTTTTTTTTTTTCTGAATGGGCTATTTGTAATTACTTCTAAGGTACTTCATCCAGTACTTTTCATTTCTTTTCACTGATTACGTTTCAATTCCATCTTTCTAAAATATGAGCACACTTTGGGGCAAAACTGAGGAGCAGATCTTTAGGGACCACTTTCTAGTTATATTGCCTATGCAGGGAAGGGTGACATGGATTAGAAAAGGAGGCTGAAAAGAAAATGGAGGGTTGTTAAATGGACATCAGAGACTTGGAGCCAGGCACACATAGCTCACACCTTCATTCCTCTGATGTGCTCGACACTGTCTGATAAAGACACTATCTATAATAACGCTTCAAAGTCACATTCATTCCCTAGGCGACCGAAGCTTTAAGAGTGAAATTGTCAGCTCTGTTTTAGCCAGCCATTTCTCTAGTCGTTGTTCGGAAGGACTGTACTCCCTCTTGCATTTGTTTATTGTAAAACTTGAGTGGGAGCACCTTTGCGGAGAGCCCAGTGCAGCGTGTGGAGCACACTATGCGTTAAGGAGGTGGCCGTATTAGCATTAGCATGTGCCCTTTCTGAGAGCCTGTGTGCAGTCAGCTGCTTTGATGAGCTAAGGCTCAAGTGCTACAGTAACCAAGCTTCACCGTTCCTGGGGTCCCGTGTCTGAAGCCTGCCTCTGCTTCACCTTTCCTGGGGTCCCGTGTCTGAAGCCTGCCTCTCCTTCAGCTTAGGTCCCACCCTGGAACCTGAGGAGGTGGTAGAACATCTCATGAATGGGATCCTCACCGAGCAGAAAATGATTTTTGTCCCAAGTTCTATAGCGTTTTTGACGGTTTTGGAAAGGTAAGTAACAGCTGTTCTTCTGCATTACAAGTCAACACGTGCCTACGAGACTTAACATTGGTTGATAAAACGCAGTTATATGGGAGTAATCTGAAAAAAAAAAAGGCCAAGAGATTGTATCAGTTTTTAAAGCTGAGGGTACTAACCATGGAAGGAAGACTGGAATAGCTACTGAAACATCCACCTGTTTTTATAGGTCTGTTAGATTCTTAAAAAAAAAAAAAAAAAAAAAAAAAACTTATCAGCAAGCAAAGATGTTTTAATAGTAGAATCATTGAACAGTAAGATTTGGAAGAGAGCCAAAGTTAGATATCTTTTTAATCTCCTTGTCATTTGTAAAGTAGCATGTGTCTAAGGTTCTAACCCAGTTGGTAATTTCAGAGAAATCTAAAAGAGACACGGTCTCACAGTACCGATGAAAACTGGTTTCGATTTTGAATTCTATGGCTGACACCATAAAGGGGGTGATGTGAGAATGTGATTGTCACTGCCCCCACCTGGAAGCAATAGTTTTCATTGTTTCTGGCTTCTAACTGGAGATGATACCAAATCAAGATGCTTCCCATTTGGGGATCCGTCTATTGAGGCAAGAAAGAACAAAAATCTTCTTCTGTAATGCAGGAAGAAATACTAGGATGGGAGCTTGAAAAATGAGTCATTTCATATTATATTTGTCATAGTCTTTGTTCAGTCAGTAACAAAGTTAGATTTTAGATAGCCATCCGCAGATCTCAGGAGATTCCGTGCTGTAGAAAATCATCCTGAAGCATCGGAGCCACTCAGTGATCTATATTTTAGAGACCGTGGCTTTGCTGCAACGTGGTCCCTGGATTATGAGCATCCGTGTCCCTGAGTTTGTTACCCTCATGCTCCTGAGAGGATGCGATTAAAGTCTCCACAGCCCTTCTCTGGTGCACACTGAAGCCTGAGCCTTGCTCCCCCGGCTCTTCCAGTGACTCTGCGAAAGGCAGAATTTAGAAAGCAGGGGTGTTAGGATGCTTCTCAAACACACTCCATCATCCCCCACCTGAGAAAGCCATGTGGCCTTGAGGTTGTCCGTAGTGAGCTCAGGAGAGCTGGGAGGAGCAAATGCCCTGACGCTCTGTGTCTGGGCTGAGGCGTCTCCACTGTCCCCTGAGAAATCTACTTACCAAGTAGATCTCTCCTTCTTCTAGACCCCCCTAACACAGGACATGTGAACCCGGACTCAGAAATGCAAATTTAAAATAAAATAAAATTAAATAAAAAATAAAATAAAATAATCTTAAGAGATCTAAGTATGACAAGCATTCTATCACCTTTTGCTCAAAACCCAGTTGAACACGCCCTTGGGAAGGGCCAGAGAACTGGTTAAGAGCGCCTGCTGCCCCAACAACCCAGCTCAGTTCCCAACGTGGTGACTCACAAACATCCATAACTCTAACTCCACTGGACCTTGTGCCCTCTTCTGCTCTTAGATGACACCAAGGTGCATGCGCACATATACACACACACTGCACTTCATTAGTACAGGCAAAACATGCATCCGCATAAAATAAAATAAAAAAAATGTACTGCCCTGGTGAAGGCACACACCTTTAACCCCAGATGAGGCAAAGGCAGGTGAATCTCTGAGTTCCAGGACAGCCTGGTCTACAGAGCGAGTTCCAGGACGGCCAGGGCTACACAGAGAAAACTTGTCTCGAAAAACCAAAAAGAAAAAAAAATCTAAAATGCTCAGTGAGTACTCCCTGAGTGCCACGCGCCTGCTTGTGTCACCGTTAGAGCTGCTATTCCACACCCTGTTTGGGTGATGTGTAGTGGATCGCTGTGTGTCAGCACACTGACTTCCATAGGCCATACTTTCTCTCAGGCCCACTGCACTGTGAAGAGCTTCCAAATATGCTCCAGTGCACCCTGGATCACTGCTCACAGCCTTTTACATTAACAGAGATTGTTTGCAGGACTTTTCTTCATATACATATGATAAATTTAAATGCAAAGGTCAGCTAATTTGCCCAACAGTATGCTCAAAGCCCAGGGCCATTTTCTCCCCTTCTCTGGGCTTTTGTGGGACATTTCTGAATCATAAAGCAGGTGTTAACTCTGAATCTTACTCCCTTTCCAGGGCCAGTTTTTTTTTTTTTTTTTTTTTTTTAGCCCTTCAGCATCTCGACTATTCAGTTTTGTGTGCCTCCCTTTTGAGACTCTTTGGGGGTGGGGGGAAGAGTAGAGTATATTTATTTCAGAAATAAATACATGTATGTGTGTGTTTGAAAGATGCTTGCGACAGTCCTACCCTAGAGAAAGCTAACCCTTGTTCCTCATTTTAGCAGGAAGCAAATTTAAATAGAAAAAAATTATGTCCAAGTTAAGGTCTATAAGCATGTCTATGATGAATCTGACCGATACATCAGAAACTAAATATTAGGCATTTTAAAGGAATATGTTTTATAGATATATCACTTTCCTAATTATATTTACGTTTCTTTTAGGATCTTACCCGAGAGGTTCCTGAAAGTTTTAAAACACAGGATCAATATTAAGTTTGATGCAGTTATTGGATACAAAGATAAATGATGAAGACTGCCTGATTTGCTTGAAAGCTGATTTACTCGGTCCAAGTTGATTTCATCATATTAATCAAATTTTTAATGTTTTTAACTTTTGTTTTTCTTTTCATCTTGTTTGCTCACTGTTTCCTTCTTAAGCTGTGACCATATCCATGAAGGCCAGTTTCACGTTGTAGAACCAAACAACCTTAAGAGAATTTTCTTAAGAGAGTTTGCCTATGGAGAGGAGGAAGGGGAGAATGACTGATTTCATGATAATAATATTCCCAGAGTTTGTAGCTCATTGCCAGATTTTCAGAACTTGTACTATCAATTTTTACTTATAATATTTGTAATTGTACTTTCAGTTTATATAGTTCTTCTATTCCATATAAAATTAGAAACTTTAGCCTCTTGAGATGGAATAAAGGACTGTGTCTAGTGTCATTTCACAGTGGTTTCAGGTGCCCTGAAACATTCCATCCCACGGGTCAGCACTGTTTCCCCAAGATACCCCCCAGGGAAGCTGGGAGCAGATGCTGCAGCAAAGATGAAAGCACCTGGAGGATTTCAGGCCGGGGTGCAGCAAAACACGCTTACAAATGGCAATAGTAAATAAACCAATGCTCACTCAGTGTCTGTGTCTGCTGCCAATAGAAGATGACCTTTACATTAAAGGAAAATCAATTATGCTATAAAGTCTCTCTCTCTCTCTCGTGTGTGTGTGTGTGTGTGTGTGTGTGTGTGTGTGTGTGTGTGTGTCTTGTCATATATTCATACCTTGAAGGTGAAGGTCAGTGAGGTGGGACTCTATGTGTGTGGAAAATCGACTGACTGTTAAGTAGCTGCTCGAGGCCATGCTTTAGAAAGTACGTTCTATCGGGCTGTCACGTAGCTCAGTTGAAGAGTGCCAACCCCACAGGCTCTCACACTCAGCTTGACCCCAGCACGCTGCAAATCTAGCCTTGAAGCACACACACTTATCTGGGGCTCTAGAGCTGGGGGTGGGAGCCCAAGGTCACACTCAGCCGTATAGTGAGTTGGACCAGGACACTCAGGACACTAGTTTTTTGTTGTTGTTGTTGTTGTTTTGTTTGTTGTTTTTAAAGAACGACACTTGAAAGTGAAGAGCCTGATACAAGTATGTATTTTGGTTTACTCAGTGGTGTTATGTAAATATGGCTTTGTTTTAATCCCAGGCATGGGATATGGGGCTGCTTAAGACTGTCCACAGCTGCTAACTATGATTGTCTCATGCTCTAGAAGGGGCATGATTGTTGCCACCACAGGCCCTTAGGACTCCCAATTTTATACCCTCTCAAGAGTCCCTAGATCCTAACTGTAAGCTGTCTGCAGCTGGTGACCTTCCCACTCTCCCCAAGACAAATCCTGCTGCCTCTCACTGGATGGGAAAATCTGCCTTGCTCATCGGTAGACCCGCCTGTGACGAATACACCCACATCCAAGACCCGAGAAAGGCTGATTGCCAACGGTCATGAGAGTTTGCAGTTCTGCACTTGGGGCAGGCTTTGGCGTGTGCTGGCCAATCGTGGACTAGGGAGCACCTCGGGAATTAGCAATGCGCGTTTATTGGTGTGCCAGCGAGGTCGCTTCCCCAGACAGTAACTAAAGGAAAGCCTGCCTTGGTAGGCCAGGACCACAGATGGGACAGAAAGGAGTAGTGAAGGGTTCCCCGAGCCCAGCCGTCCTGTTCCCTGACTCCTACAAGGAGGACAGCCCTGCCCACCAGCCCCTTTGCCACAATGCTCGCCACAGGTCAGAAACAGAAAGTGAACTTGTCTTGGATTGTAACCTCATGAGCAAAAATTGTTTCTTCCTTCCTTAAGTGAGTTTATATATATATATATATCAGCAGTTAGAAGTCCAGGATGGGAGGAAGACTTCTGAAGCTAGAATGTTTCCAGGTGAAGGAACATGCTACAGTTTAGATGCTGAAGTACCCCGCCTGGGAGTACGGAGCCTGGCCCAGCTCCTGGCACAGTTTAAGCCAGCCTGCACTAAAATAAACATGGGACAGTAATGGGGTGGTCATGATCCTCTCAGGACACCAAATCCCCCCAAAAATAGACAAGAATGCTTGTGCCCTTTGGAACTAGCACCCCAGCGGGTGCTTGGTTTTGACTTGTACTTTGTCGTCCTTTGCCAAAGACTCAGGGAGGTAAGCCTCTCCCTTGCAGTCTTCTCTACAGTATTAGGGGCCCGCACTTCCAAGAGCATTGTTCGGCCCAGCACACGATGGGTGGTCTGAGCTGAGTGTCTTTGTCTATAAGGTGATTAAATGAGCACGCTGAAGCTCCCAGAGTCAAAGCAAGCAGATGGAGCACCTTCTCAGCCTCGCTGGTGTTTCCCACAAGAACGAAACTTCGGACAAACACCAAGCCCAAGCCCAGAATGACCTCCCTCCTCTCCTTTCACACTCCAGGTCAGCCACCATCCCCCATACCACTGCTTCTAGTCTGGCTTCCTGCTCTGAACGGCAGGGGCACATTCAAGTGGCTTCTGGATAGATCTACATCTATGGCCTTCAGGGACCGTCAGGTAAGAAAAGAAAACGAGAGTTTAGAAAGCATTTCAGTTTAATACAATTCTAAATAATGGGGATGGTTCTACCGTAGTTGGGAAATTTTAGAGAATAACTTCCCCTGAGATATTGTATGAAAAACTTAACATTTAAGCTCCCAGATTCATGTCAGAAACAACTGATTTAAATCATGGCCAGACTAAACTTGCAATAAAAATAGATTGTAAACAATGATTTTATATTGAAAATATATTTATGATGAAAATGTATTGCAGACAATAAAAATATATGGCCTGGCAAGGCGTGATGGTGCCCACCTTGATCCCAGCACTCAAGGAGGCAGAAGCAGGCAGATCTCTGTGAGTTCAAGGCCAGCCTGGTCTACAAAGCAAGTCCAGGACAACCAAGGCTACAAAGAGAAACTCTGTCTCAAAACAACAACAACAGACATATATATATATATATATATATATATACGGCCTGGTATGGTGGTGCATGCCTGTTATTCCAGAACCCAGGTGGCTGAGGCAGAAAGATCTGAATTTGAAGCCAGAATGAGCTACATAGCTAGATTCTGTCTCCAAACAAACAAAAACTTACAACCCACAAAAGATAAAAAAGTTTTTAATCGGGAGGCAAGTCTGTTTCTAACAGTTAAAATTCTGTGTGTGAAGAATATAAGTGTTCTGGTCCACAGAAAATATGGAGAGAAAAGAAAGATGGTCCACTGAATTCTCTCATAGCCTGACTGCAGCACCCCAGATCTTTGGGCAAAAAAAGAGCTGTTTCACACTTTCTTGACACTTCTCAATTCTTGGATACCACGAGTCTTCCAGAAGTAACATGTGGTTCCGCTATGAACCTAAGGGTCTTTTCTGGCGCACGTGAGGGTGCGTGACCCTGGACGGTATCCGTCCTGTGGTCTGGCCTCTGTAAACACACGCAGGCTGAAGGCCGACCTCTGCACAGCAGCCGAACCCGGGGTCTGCTCTAAGCTGCGCTGACGATGGACCGTTCCGCAAGCCCCTCGAACCTCCATGCCGACCTGCACATGTCTCCCTTTCAGTCTAGTTCCGAGCATTGCTGGGTGTCTGGCCCAGCTCACCCCGTGCTGCTAGATCTTGTCCGGCCAACACAAAACCCTAAACCTGACACCTGTTTAGGGATTTTTGTGATCTGCTTAATAACTCGCTTGTGTGGCTCCCAAGCTTGCAATGTGTGGATGACAACGTTGTTTTCTAGTGTCAAAAAGTTGACTTAATGTTAGCAGCATGCCCAACCTGTGGCGACCAAAAACATCTCCAAGCACGAGCCGGGGTACAAAAGCAAGTCTAATTCCGAAGCACAGTTTAAGGTAAAACGGGAGCTCTGGAACCAGCGATCCTGTGCTCACACCTCCTCCTGTTAGAAGTTGTCTTTCAGCAAGCTGCTTGGCTCCCCACCTTCGGTCTCATCACCTCTAGATGAGGATTACATATGCATGTATGTGTGCTGTGTGAGTTTGTGTGCAGCACGCATGTGCAGGTGTCTGAGGAGGACACCAAGCTCCCTGGCGCTGGAGTTAAGGAGTCTGTAAGCCGCCTGCTGTGGGTGCTGGGAGCTGCGCCCCGGTCATCTGCTAAAGCAATAAACACTCAGCCACCCAGCCCCTCCCCAGCCACGGCAGGGTTGGTTTGTTTGTTTAAGAGTTATTATTTTTACTTATGTGTTTGAGTGTGTCTGGGACACGTGTGCAAATGCCAGTAGCCGGGATGAGAAAGGGCATCAGATCTCCTGGAGTGGGAGTTTTAGGTTGTCAAATGTAGGTGCTAGGAACTTGAGTCCCCTGGCAAGGCAGCAGGTGTGATTATCTGAGCCAGCTCCCCGAGAAGATGGCGGCAGCGCTGGTAGCAGGGCCTCGCTGCGTTACTCTGGGTAGCCTGGCACTCAGCAGGGAGACCCGGCTGTCCTTACCTCATGGCGGTCTGCCTGTCTCTGAATTCCTGCTGCTGGGATGAGGGACACACACCACCACAACCTGGCTGCTCCCGAAGAGCTTGCAGAGTGAGTCTCAGCATTTTTAATTCTGTGAACTGGCATGTGGGCACAGGAGTATGAGCGGGTGCTCCTCAGCTGCCAGATGTGGGGGCCTGGCAACAGCTCAGGTCCCTGGCAAGAAGACACCCATACAACACACCCATACACACAACGATACACACCCTTGACCACAGAGCCACCTCTCCAGCCCCCACTGTAATAGTATCTCACCAAACACATCTTGTGAGAAGTAAATAAATATATGTGAAAAAGCCCTTAAGTCAGCTCAGGAGTGGGCTTAATAACTTTAGACCATTACCATTTATTTCATGTCCTTAGCCACTTACTTCCTGCAAAATTTCTTGTGTGTGCACACGTTAGGAGCTCTGTGGACGGGCGCCGTCCAGAATTTCCTTATGTAACTCAGGCTTCTGTGGAACCCTGAATCCTCCTGTCTCCATACCCCGCATGCTGGATTTACAGGCAAGTGCCACATGCACCCAGCTTGGTGTGGAGGTGAGGGGGTCAGGGCGGGTGGCTGGGAGACAGCGGAGCTTATGATGAAGGTCTGTGCTTGTTAAAACATGCTTCACTCTCATTGCTGCGGCCTGTGTCAGGACGATGGAACACAGAGACCAGGTCACACTCAAGTGGCCTGAAGGTTACCTACCACTTAGACCACATTTTAGTGTACAGGTAAGCGGTGTCCCTGGGGCTGCACTGTCCAAAGCACAGCTGCCGTCAGCCTAGGCCAGATCCTCGTAGGCCCGCTCCCCTCACGCCCAGCCTCTATCGGCGTCAGCATGCCTTCGGTCTCTACACTTGGCTGCCCTGGGTACCCCAGATAAACGGAGTCACAGAGGCTTTGGGCTTTTGTGTCCAGCTTGCATCATTATCACTGAGAAGCATCATGTGGCACTTGTTGGGATTTCTTCCTTAAAAGGAAGAAAGTTGATCCATTATTGCCTGTGTCTCCAACACCTAACCCAGCCACTGGCGGGCAGAGAGGTTATTCTCACATTTTGGTTGCTAGAAATGATTATCCTGAATGTGTGCCCTAATCCCCCATGCTGAAATCGGGCTCCTAAATGAGTGGATTAGGATGTGGGGCCTTTGGGAGGTGATGGCGTCATGGCCTTTATGACGCTGACCCCGGAGAATTCCCTTTCTCATTCCGTCATGGGCCGTGACCGTGAAACGACAGCTGTCTGTTCCCTCTTGCACACAGCCCACCTACACTGTGGCCACATGGCCCTTAGGGCTGGGGCCAATCCGCCACCTCTCCCACAGCATCTGTGCCCACAGCCTGGGCTGGACACAAGGGCCAGCACTCTTTAGGTTGAGCATTAGGATATCTGGTCTCCGGATTTCCCGGTGTGATGGTGAAGACTGTTCTCCCAGAGCCTAAAGTTCTTTCTCCCCAGCCTCAGGGCTTTTCAGAGAGCAGCTACACCTTTAATGCTGAATCTGTGAATCCGTGAGGTTAACAGCTAAGCTTTGCTGACCCGTGGGTTAGGGTCCTCGATTTTATTTTATGTCTCTGTGTGTGTGCACATCTGAGTGAGTGTGAATGAGTGTGTGAGTGGAGTGTGAGGGAGTGTGACTGTGTGTGTGAGTGAGAGCAAGAGAGCGAGTGTGTTTGTGTGTGTGTGTATATCAGACTCAGGTGATGGTGCTTGCACAGCAAGCACTTTTGACTGCTAAGCCATCTAACTAAACCCTTAAAGTTTCTTTAAGATAATGTTGCAATTTTGTAACTCCCCCCACCCCGATTAAACATGAATGCATACACATGCAAGCATAATCGCTTGCGTGCGTACTCAGTCTCTCTCACACACACAATCACACAAATCCAAACAGTAATAGCTCATTAGCTGATGCAATACGTCCAGAATAACACCGAGAGGTGAAGTTTCTTGTTGAAACTTGGGACACAACCGCTTCTCAGATAAGCGGGTCCAAAGGACACCTCCTGCTGGGCTCCCTGACCTGTCAGGCTTGTGATAGCTGGAAGCTGGCACCGAGTCAAAACCCCAGGGTGTACCTGATTTGTCAGGGGCCACGGGGAAACCTGCCTCTCCTCCAGCAGCCCATAATAGCCAGCGGAGCTCTGGGGGAGCTTTGTACAGAAGCTGTGAGGGCAGGGGAGGGGGCACAGCCATGCACCTCATCCTGGACCTTCTCCTGCTGGCGTGCATCGTCGTCTACTCCTACCTGGAGTCTCTGGTGAAGCTGTTCATTCCCCGGAGGAGAAAGTCTGTGGCCGGCCAGGTCGTCCTCATCACCGGGGCTGGGCACGGGATAGGCAGGCTCACTGCTCAGGAGTTTGCCAAGCGGAAAAGCAGACTGGTCCTGTGGGACATTAACAAGGTAACAGATGTTTCAGCCACCTTGTAAGCTCACAAGCTAATGGGGCACACGGGTCTTTAGTTATCCGACTTAGCATCAGCTTCTCTTTGGGTTTTCTGTTTTCAAGTTTTAATCAATCCCCCCAAGGCCTTGCTAGACCCTGGCAGACGGGAGGGCTGGATGAGCAAGTTGAAGAACGAAGCCATAGGGTTTTTTTTGTTTTGCTTTGTTGTGTGTTTGTTTGTTTGTTTCTATCATGATGTACAAGTTGATAACGAGAGATGAAGGAGCCAGCAGGCTTCCACGCTGCTGAAATCAGGCAGGCCACATAACTTATCACAACTTCAGCTTTAAAAAATAAAATCTCTGCAGTTGGGATGACACCTCACAAGGAGACAAAAACCACAGATCATTATCGCTAATGGACAAGATTGGCCAATAGTCTATTGACCTAGGAATGACGTTTATCCTCTTAAAAATCTATTTGTTCTGTTTTTCAGTTGTTCCTTTCTGTGATGGAGCCTAAACCCAGGCTCTGCACATGCCAGGCAAGCACTCTTCCACTGAGCCCCAGCCCCAGCCCTAGCCCCAGCCCGGTGTTTACACATTGGAAGGGTTCCCCAAACAAAAACACACGAAGAACTTAGAGCAGAAACCCGTGGTGCCTCCACAAACATGCACTCAAAATCCTGAAATACATCTGATCTTCTGCAGAAGAAAAAGAGTTGCCCTCTCTTGAGCAAGAAGAGTAAGTAAACAGCACTTCAAGCACTTAACACGTGGGGCACGCAGAGCTGCTGACCTCTTGCTTATTCTCCAAATGCTCTTAACTGCCCTTAAGTCCAAAGAGACCGAAGTCTTGTATCACTTTCCCCTAAACATGTACATTCCCACAAAGCTGTGAGGATTCGTGCTGCCAGAAAGTGTCTCTGGGATTTTCACATTTCAAAAACTGGGCTGGGAATGTGGCCCAGCCATGCAGCGATTATCTAGCGTGTGCAAGGGTTTGGGGCCCAGCACGAAAGGAAATCATACTTCACATGGTAGCTCAGACTGGAGAACTCCTGCTTTCGTCCCTTATTTATTTATTTGTTTGTTTGTTTGTTTTTGTTTTTGAGAAGCAGAGTTTCCAAAGCTTTCCTTGTGGTTTGGCTCGAGGTAACCCTCTTTCATGGTCTCTTCTGTCTGCAGTTAGCCCCCATTTTCCGAGGCCTTCACAGATGGTCGTGGATGTCAGGAGCTAAGTCTGCCCTGATTCACCAGGGTAGGGAAGAGCCCGAGCAGTGCTGTGCACATGCATTTAGCACGCACAAACGTTTGGCCAGATGACTAATGCGTGGAACATAGAAAGGCTTCCAAGATTAGCAAATCCTGCAGAGGTCCCAGGGGGGCTTCTCGGAGCTGAGAAGACTGAGTTCCATAAAAACTGACACTCATAAGCTGTAGAGGCAAGACTACATCCATGAAGATCCTTGAGGTCACCTCCCAAGAGTGTCTGGGGGGAGGACAGCAACACTCAGCACACTTCTTTTAACTTGAAATTTTTCAGACCCCCCCCCAAAAAAAACTAGAAAGAGGTTGTATTAAAGATGGCTTGTGTGTGTGTGTGTGTGTGTGTGTGTGAAGACCAAGTAAGCCAACCTTGTAAATCTCTTTGAATTCTTGAACTTCATGTTTAAACATTTCGGACATTACATGATTGGCTCCAAAGCAGTACTCGTAACTCCGGTTTCCCCTGTTCACCGAGGGTCCTGCTAGCTCTCCTGCTGGCTCCTTCTCCTTAAAAGGTGAAAAGCGGGGCACAAACACTGCTGCTGAGGAAGGTCGCCCGAGGGTGTTGGGGGCACAGCAGGAAGGATGAAACAGTAACAGCATGCATGCTCATGAAATTCTCAACCTGGGGGCCCGAGAATAGAGGGAGCGTGGAAAATGTGGCTTCACCCACGGGACACGATCAGTCTTTTTGAAGGGTGACAGCCATTCTGTTCAGAGGACAGAGGGGGAAACTAAGTCAGACAAGGCAGACTCACAAGGGGAAGGACCGGCCGGCTGGGGCACTCAGCTGTGGTCCTAGCACTGGAGTGCCAAGGCAATCAGAAGCCAGCGATGGCTACAGATGCAGTTATAGCAAGACACGGAAGAGGGTAGGAGAGGACAGTGAGCCTGGGTACTGCCATGCCTCGTGCACACGTGTGGAAATGCCATCACAAAACATACTCTTTTGCACACTGGTAAAAAAA
The DNA here is from genome assembly GCF_907164565.1 of Psammomys obesus. Taxonomy (NCBI): domain Eukaryota; kingdom Metazoa; phylum Chordata; class Mammalia; order Rodentia; family Muridae; genus Psammomys; species Psammomys obesus. Next base: position 654,053 of record NW_026596155.1, read on the forward strand.
AGGTCACAGGCATCAGTAAAGCGCAGGGCGCAGAAGGGGTTTCCTGTGCAAATGTGACAAAGAACCACATTCTGCCTTCTTCAGGTCAATCATAAGGACGGAGGGTTTCTAAGTTTTCAGCAGTGTCTATTAGTCATGCACAATAGCCTTTCACACATGTGTATTATGATCATATTCGCTGCTCACACCCATTGTCATCTCTTGTCCCCCCTCTTGCTGATCCCCTTTCTAACTGTTCCGCCTTGGCCTTTCATGTCCTCCGTATGTGTGTGAGCAATGAGCTTAATTGGGATTGTTAGCACGAGCTTGGATGAGGGTTTATTAGGCTACTGAGGAAGGCAGCACTGAGAAATTGTTACTTCTGCCGCCAAACCACCTACCTGCCCGAGGCTCTGGTGACTGTCACTCTCTCCAGAACCCAGGGCTAGATGAGTGAGAACAGCAGCTGGGCCAGGCCAAGCCAGCGTCAGTGGAAAACTCTCCCCCTCAGACCACTGCTGTGTGCCACACCCAGACGGCTGCTCTGTGCTGCAGCTCAGCTCATGCCCACCTGAAGGGACAGCTAGTTTTGTAGCGACATCCTACTCTCGCTAAAGTGTGTTCTGTGAGACTTCGATTGCTGCTCTGTGGTTTGAGGAAAATACAAAGGGGCACGAGGGAGACAACCAGAGTAGGCCCTGCATGATGGCTGCTCTGTTGCCATCCCAGTGTCACAGGAAAAGGCTTCCTGGGCATTTGCACAGAGAAGTGGGGACAACCATGAGGAAGAAGTATGGTTTTTAAAAAAAATTAAACCTCATAATGTTCCCTATAAAATCAATAGGTATTGAAACTTGGAAAGAATTCAGACTTCCCAGAGATGGAGATAGATAGATAGATAGATAGATAGATAGATAGATAGATAGATAGATAGATAAATAGATAAGACAGCCAAGGGTGATGGCTCACACCTGTAACTGGAACACTCAGGAGGGTGAGGCAGGAGGATTGGCCTGATTGGAGAACACATAGTAAAACAACACGAAAGAACACGCAGACACACACAAACACACACAAACATACATACATACATAGACACACACACACACAAATATACACACACGGATGG
>NW_026596155.1:655560-661380 GCF_907164565.1 Psammomys obesus
GGGGGGGGGGTGCACACACCTCCGGGAGTGTTGGCGTGGAATTCAGATGACAGCGTGTGAAGCTGGGCTCTCTCCTTCCATGCTGTGTGTCCTGGGGTCAGGTCTGAGCTGCCTGCCCTCCCACTGAAAACAGTGAGAAAGAGGAGAGCAGATGCTCGGCTCGAGGCACACAGCCCCTCCCTAAGCCTCCTTCAACCGATCCCCCAAATCCCATCAGCCCCACTCGGGACGAGCAAGCGAGCGAGCACTTGGAAGCTCTGGCCAGACAGAGATCAAGCGGCTGGTGGGCAGCAGAACCGAGGTTAACACAACACTGGGGAAACTCTTTTGTCAGAGCAGAAGTACTAGTTCCCCGGCCCCAGCGTTCCTTCTTGTTTATTTAGCTGATAAGCCTTCACACCACCGCTGTACACTGATCCCCAAACCTAAGGCTTCACCCACAACAGCTCAGCCCACCTGCTGCCTGTTCCCTCGTGTGTCAGTGTGTGAGCCTGCTCTCTCACGTCCGAGCTCTCAGAGGCCTCACATGCTTGAGTGAAAAGGCCCCAGATGGCGTTGTGGCCGGCTGGCTGTCTCTGAAGCCTGTGAGCACTGACAGATGGCATCTTAAGCCTGTTCTTTGCTCTGATAGCCTAGACCCGTCCTGCCTGTCATCACAGCTGGTGGATTCTAGGGGCAGTGGGTATGCACTGAGGTGGTTGGTCTCTGAGCTCAATCTCGCCCCTGTCAGCCGTGGCTGTGTGGCTTGTGCTGTCTGTGTGTCTGTCATTATCATCCCTTGCACCATTCCCTCCTTTTGCAGGTTTTGGGGCTCAGGCTTTTTATTTATTTCTTTAGAAATGGCGAGTCTGCCTGGTTTCTGCTGGTGTCAACCTCAGACTCCTTGGGTAGGGGAGTGGAGTGGTTAGCTCAGAACACACAGTCTGTAAGTCCTAAGCTATGAATAATACATATGTTCTGGTTCCTTTCTACACAGCAGAGTGTATGTTCTTACAAAAGAGAATAGGAATGCGCCTCCATCCGTCCCCTATACAGAGTCCCATGACTTTGTGAGGGTTAAGCTACCAAGTGTGCACTCTCTCATTTTAAAAGGTGAAAAAGGAAGTGGGTGACGTGGACATCGTGGTAAACAATGCCGGGGCCATATACCCAGCCGACCTTCTCAGCACCAAGGATGAAGAGATTATCAGAACCTTTGAGGTCAACATCCTAGGACACTTTTGGGTGAGTGAGTCAGAGACGTGTCTGGCTTGTGTGTACCTGGCATCTCCTCAGTACCAGAAACTCAGTGAGTTCACAATCTTTGGGGGGTGGGGAAATGCAAACTTTGTTTGTTTGTTTATTTTTTTATTTTTTTTGTTTTTTTTTTTGTTTTTTTTTTGTTTGTTTGTTTTTAAGTCAGAAATCTTGTGATGGGTTTGAGGAGAAGAGCCATAGTCTCTGGCAGCAGGACCCAGAGCTCAAGAGGACACAGTCCACTCAAAAGAAAGCCATTTGGTGTGTTTTGTCAAACAAAACCTAACATAGAGCCTGGTGTATAGCGGGCCTAAAAAAAAGCACCTTTGTGGAGGTTTGGCGACAGTTGTCTCTGTACACACCTCTGCAGGGTTTTAGAGAAAACACATGTTGAACACATCTGTCCCTGTCCTCCTTTCATGGGCGCTTAGAGCTGAAAGGACAGAGCACAGCTACTCCACATGTGAAGGACTTAGGGACATTTTGCGGGAGCCTCGGGATAATTTGACATCTTGACATCACATCATCACCTACAAAGTTCACGGCTGAGGACATCACAGTCGACTAGCCAAAAAGAAAACCCTCTCCAAGTGTTCCATGTACTCAAACTGGCCTGTGTTCATAGCCAGCCTTGGCTACACGCAGCCTCCAGGCTGGGGGCTGAGCTAGCCCATTAGGTCCGTGGAATGCAGGTGGCTTCTTACTATGTGTCATTTATGAGAAACCGGAGTGTGACTCTCGACCCTTTGGAGAGAGCATTTCCATGAACTAATGCTTCGGCACCTGGATTTGAAGACGCCCTTCATCAGCCCTCATACATGCCATGATTCAGCCAGCATGCCAGTCACACTACACAGAGACCTGGCATATTAGTTATTGATTAATTAATAGCAAGTTATTGCTATGTCACAAAAGCTATCAAAAGCTAGAGGTGTAGAGCAACCGTGAAAGTTCATTATCTCCACACAGGTCAGTAGGCAGGAGCTGGTTGGGGGTTGTCTCGGCTGTCTGGGCTCTAAGAATTTGCACAGAATTTGAAGGATGGATTTATAAAATTCTCATAAAATATTATTGATATTTCTCACTATACAGTGAGGCTTTTTTTGGAAGCAAAGATATCTTGTTTTCCATTACATACTGTATAATATAGACTGTCACAAGAGAGAGCCATGGACCCGCTCACAATGCCTGGGCCAGCCAGAACTTGGCTTATTCTCTTCAGTTGCCTTGATACAAGTAGACTCCCATCCTTCAGCTGAAACCGAGAACCTGTAAAATGCTGAGCTACGCCTCAGTTCAGTCTGGGCCTCTCTCCCTTGACAATGCTGCTCGGAGATCAGGAGCATGCTGGCCTTGCACGCACAAAGCCCTCGGGTTAATCCCTGGCACTATAAAAACAGTAATAACGATGTTGCTTCTATGGCATGTCCAGGAAGCAGCCATTTAACCCTCCTGAAGGGAAGAAGGGGGCACGTAAACTCAGGCCCTCAGAGTGTGATCTAAAGGACACACTCTCCGAGCTGTCCCAGACCATCACAGTGTCTTCCAGTGTTTTCCAATGTTTCCACCCCAGCACAAACGAAATGGCCTGACCTGGGATCCATCTAATGTCCGTGCCACTGTCTCTTTTCTTTTTACGTGGACCTTAGATCGTAAAAGCACTTCTTCCATCGATGCTAAGAAGAAACTCGGGCCACATTGTCACCGTGGCTTCCGTGTGTGGCCACGGAGTGATTCCTTATCTCATCTCGTACTGGTAGGTAGTGCCTGCTCTGGCGCTTTGCGTCTCTGCACTTCTAAGGGATTATTAGTCTTCAGGCCTCAGTGCCCACGCCTGGGTGACTGGATGCAGGCAAGTTACATAGTATTTAGGATAATTTTTAAATGACTTCTGTTACAAGGAAACTGGCTCTAATTTTACTTAAGATATTTTAGGCTTCTGGAAACTCCCCCATGGAGTATGTTTCCGCTGCAACCTGGAATGAGTAGAGGTTGAGGCAAGAAATACAACAGGCCAGGAAGCATGCCAAAGCTACAGTGAGCACAGAGGTATCCTGTGCTTAGGTACACGACTGTGAGAGAAAGAAAATGAGATGCAGAGATAGCAAGAGATGCAGACTCTACACACCGCGTCCCAGGGACACAGACACTATCTGCAATACACCCCCGTGGAGCCTGCTCTTGCCATCTTATTTCTCTATTTCTGCTCTAGGATAATCTCAGAAACAATCTTACCAAGGTATGGGAATGCGGGAGAGTCATGCTGTTCAGTTTGTTATTTCTTTATATGCACATTCAAAACTAAATTCAACCATGGAGTAAACAATTTCTCACACTAACCTTGGTTACAGATAAGTTAAATTTCAATGTAGTTTTAGGTTTCCATTACATGCACACACACGAGAGACAGAGACAGACAGACAGGCAAAGAGAACTTTTAACACTGATTTTTTTTTGTCACCTGGACAATTAAAACTTATATAGATCCTTGTAGATAATAAATTACTATGAATATGCTATTTCACTGAATTCCTAAGACAGTCTTATATTCTATTATCTACATTTTATAATCAGAAAGAAAGAACGCAGAATCTTGTGTTAAAGGTTGCAAATACAGACATACCCATACCAACACCATTTGGGTCCTTTAACTACAAATATTCATAATGACACTAGGAAGCCAATAAGACTGCCAACGTCAAGAGAGAAACCATCAACTCATTAATGAAGAGAGGAAAAATGTGCACAGTCTCACAAGTTTGTCAGTATTGGTTTCATAGTGTTTTAAGTATCTTTTTCTAGCTCATATTTTTAAAGATAAAACTAATAAAACTTGAGTAAGAAACATTTGGAAGATAGACTGGATGGCAGAAAAGGTCATATATATATATACATACATATATATATGACTATATATATATATATGAAAACATTAAGTCAATCTGTAAAGTGTTCTTTCACTTTCTTTGCTAGTTAGAAATTAGCAGCAGGGGCCTGGGGTGTAGCAATGGTGGGGCACACTCTTGGCATGCCTCAATCCCTGAGTTGAATGCCCAAAAGAAAAAAGATATTTGGCATGTTCAGAATTCTGTTTAATCACATTTACCCTCTCAGAAAAGCTGTAAGCGGCAGGTTGGGAGAAATGTCTCCTCCTAGGCAGCTGAGACTACCCTCCACCTTTGCTGATGGCTGGTTTTCCCACAGCTCCAGCAAGTTCGCTGCTGTGGGCTTCCACAGAGCGCTGACGGCAGAGCTTGACACCTTGGGGAAAACGGGCATCCGGACCTCATGCCTCTGCCCCGTGTTCGTGAATACTGGCTTCACCAAGAACCCAAGCATGAGGTGAGATGGAAATCAGCTGTGTGACCTTTAAGCTGGAGCCCTCCCAGACGATGGAGGCTTGAGCAGGTCATAGGTACCGAACAAGTGTGTCACCTACATTTATGTAAATCCTGTGGCACCATCTCAACCTCTAGTTGCTTTCTCAGGTGGGAGAGCGGGTCCCCTATAAATCCTGGCAAGTGCTTAGTGTGGAGTCTGATGTGCTTTGTCAGGAGTGCCGCTCTAGGGGAAGGCACAATAAGGGAGGAAGGTAAGAACACTGTTAGGTTGGCCGTGACCCTGGAGCGACCATCGCCTCAGGTATGGCAATGCCTGGGGCTTGGGAATGATCTCACTCAGGATGCTGTGGCTCTAGGACTGAGTCGAAGACGTCATTACAAGATTCAAAAGGGGAGAGACAGAGCCCCGATAACCTAAAAAGTATCGATTTGTGCTGCTGTGTGATGATGGCTTCCCAGTCTCTCGATCACACACTATCTGTCTCAGGGAATTAAGTTTTAGCATTCACTCTGCCATGCCTTGGCATGCTAACCTTGGGGTCCCATTTTAAATCTTTTTTTTTTTTCCTTTGCTTTTCTCTCATCATGTTCACTAATGGGAAAGACTCCACACGGGTCACGGGTCACGGGTCACGGGTCACGGGTCACGAGCCTTTCTCAATGCTACACGTGCCTAACGTTTGGATCAAGGAATGCACACTGCCAGCTGTGCCAGAATACTCCTTATACAAACCTTAAGTTCCCATAAAACTGCAGGAGAAGCAAGCCTTAAGTACCGAACGACTCAGAACAACCCAGCTCTATGGACGCCCAGGCATGGCCAGAAGTGTACTCAGCTGTAGGATATCCTCTTTACACCCAGCAGGCCTAGAATGGTCAAGTGTTTCCTTCCTGGCCCCTGAGTAACGCCATGCCCACCATTTTGTTCCCTGGCTCCTCTGTCCCTTCCTGCCTTATACTCCACCCTGATTTACTCGTTTTGACCTGCTGAGGTAGCAGACACACACGCTGGACAAGAAAGTGCAAGAATATGACAAGACAGAGGAGGGAGGTGACCTTCGTGCGGGGGACCCGGAACACTTAGAGTCCTAGCTCTAAATTTGGTGACGAGATAGGTTAATTTCCTTTGTTCATTAATTAAAAACAGTATAAATTGGCAGGCAGGGGTTTTACCTCAGTGGCAGGGTGCATCCTTAGTGTGTGTGTGTGTGTGTGTGTGTGTGTGTGTGTGTGTGTGTGTGTG
>NW_026596155.1:661390-678073 GCF_907164565.1 Psammomys obesus
GTGTGTGTGTGTGTGTGTGTGTGTGTGTGTGTGTGTGTGTGTGTGTGGTGTTCTGGGTTCAATTCTACCACCCAAGCGAAGAAATAAAATACAAACGGAGAAAAATTCTTTCTCTGCCTTCCACCAGGCTATGGCCTGTGTTAGAGACTGATGAAGTCGCGAGGAGTCTGATAGATGGAATACTTACCAACAAGAAAATGATCTTCGTCCCATCCTATATCGGCATTTCTCTGATACTGGAAAAGTAAGTAGAGCCCAGAGCCCTGAAATATTAACACACACAGAGAAATGTTATTATAGACAGATTTTCAGATGCAGATGTTGCTATGGAAACTCTCCGTGCCCGGAGTGAAAATTAAGCTTCCCATGTTACTGCCTCACCCCAGGGGAAAGTGATTCCCTTGATTCTCTGGCTCCCTTCAGGGAGCACATCAACCATCTCTGCCCAAATTTTGCTCAAGGCTATTCAGCTGAAGGAAAGGCATCGTAAAAAGTACAGGGCATGTTGACATCACAAAAGCTCTGTGTGTGCATTCATGTGTGTGGGGGTGACATGTATGTGGGTGCACGTGGAAGCCAGAGGTCAGCCTCTCTGGAACCATCCACCTATGACCTCTGATTTGGGTGTATTCCTTTCTTTCTTTCTTTCTTTCTTTCTTTCTTTCTTTCTTTCTTTCTTTCTTTCTGTCTGTCTGTCTTTCTTTCTTCCTTCCTTCCTTCCTTCCTTCCTTCCTTCTTTCCTTCCTTTCTTTGTTTCTCTCTCTCTCTCTTTCTTTTTTTAGACAGGGTCTCTCATTGAGAACTGGACTCACCAATTTGGCTAGGATAGATGTCCAGCACCAGGGATAATCCAAGCTCTGCCAGCCTGCCAGGCTTTTTACGTCAGTTCTGGGGACTGAAATCATGTCCTCCTGTTTGTGTGGCCATGTCCCTAAACCCTCAGGCACTCAGATTTTGCAGCTCACTGTGACAGCGTACATCTTAAATGTCTCCCAATCCGCTCCCACCTGATTTTATATCACTTCATTTAGAACCCCAGAACCTGGCAAGAGGAATCATTTCTTCTTTCTGTCCTGGGCTTGTGAGCCCCAAAGACAGCAAAATCCCATGAAACTAATTTCCTCTACACAGCTCAAGACTGAAAGATTGAAAGACTAAAAGCTGAAAGATTCTAAAATCTGACCAGGCATGTATACGAGCAAGATATAAAAATGACGGATTGCTCTGCCTGGGAGGAGAGCGCAAACCCAGGAAGAGGAGACGTCTCAGAGCCTTCGACACTGTGGAGCTCTCCGGGTGATTTGTCACTCTGGCAAGGGGAGCTTTTTGACTCTCTTTGCACTGAACTCCTTTTAGAGAGATAGTTTTGTGATCAGAGGCCATCACGAGTCTAGTTGTTCAAAGGCCCGAGTAAGCTCTCTTCTTCCCTTGTGCTTCTCACAGCTGGACTGTCCCCACTGTGCCATCCTTCTGTCCTCCTCACAGGGCTGACAAGGGGCAAACCTTACATCAGTAAAAACACCGATATGATCTGAAATATGACCTTGTAGAAAGTGTTCCTCCTGCCTCCTCCAGCTCACTCTTCATCTGTCCACTCAGACCTAACCCTCTGACATGCCTAAGGACTCAGCCCATGTAAAGCCTTCTGCGTTTCAGCTGATGGCTCTCAGTATTCCTTTCCAGATGGCTGTGTTAGCCGCTTGGCAGAGTGATGTGTTAAAAGGCAGTTGCTTTTCAAAAGGCTCTTTAGTTTTTATTTTTATATAGTAATACGTATCCTGAGCACAAAAAAAGTGGGGGAGGGTGTGTGCGATGGATCCTGAGCTCTGGGCAACAGAATACACTGACATAGCTTCAGCTTCAGAGTATTATTGCTGTAATATCTCATACAGTGTTACTATGATGAAGAAGTGATGACAGAGATCACTGCAGATGGGGGTGGAGGGAAGGAGAGACTAAGGAAGAAACCAAGACTAGAGAGAAACTGAATGTGGGCCCAGGAAGCTGCAGGGCATTTTTTTTTAAATTGACAACAAACAGGAACGCTAGTATCAGAACTTTAAGTTGAAATTTCTCATCTTTTTTTTTTTTTTTAACGTAGGTTTCTTCCTGAACGGGCCTTAAAAGCTATAAGTCGTATACAGAATATCCGATTTGAAGCAACTGTGGGCCACAAAAGGAAAATGAAGTAAAGCATGCAGAGACTCGTGCACACCAATGTCGTGAACCCAGGCTTAGCGTCGACACTTCAAAGCTTTCTCCCACGTGTCTTAAGTGCTGTGAATGTTTTAAGTGTAGGCCTGGCACTAGCAGCCAGTGAATAAATAAAACTGATTAGCTGTCCCTCTGGTTTTCTGTGCCCATAGATCTCTCAGCCAGTTGTATTTGGCTATTTGGCAATAGGAATGCACTAAGATAATGACTATTAAACAAAGAAATGAAAGATGTGTGTTTTTATAAAATAAATTACTACCAGTCTGAAGATACCTGATAAAACAGGATCAGATGAATGGGGAGGAGGTCCCCGCTATTAGTGGACTTGGCAAGGGGCACGGTGGAGATGAGGGAGGGAGAGAGGGACTGGGAGGGAATGAGGGATCGGGACATGGCTGGGATACAGAGTTAATAAAATGTAACTGATAAGAAAAAAATAAAATTAAAAAAAATTACTAAATAGAAGTATAGGCAGAAGAGTAAGATAATAACGTCTTGGGCAGATGCTGGCAAGTTGTAGTGATTTCTCTTGGTGGCTTGAGAGTGCTTTAAGTTTGGTCCTTGTAAACAGGAAGGAAACTCTGTCTTGTTTCCTTGCCACAAGAATCAGAAATAATATTTTTGTTCTGTTTTGTTTCACAATTTTTTCTCACTGTGCCGCTTTTCTTACATCATGTGAATGAATAATGAAGTCATTTTATTTAGCAAGCTTGGTGAAGCAAATATTTATAGACTTGCAATTGTGAAATCTCAACACCTTGTTCTTTACTTTAGAAAGACCTTGAACATATCTGTTTTTCTTTTTACTCTATTAAGCAAGAGCTGAAAAAATATTCAGCCGTATACGTGTTAACGGCAACACAATCTCCCCAGATAAATCCCACTGTGCAAAGCCTTCCTGGCTTTGTTTTTGTTTGTTTGTTTGGCTTTTGTGTTCTGTGACAGAGGCCTGAACCCACAGACCTGCACCAGGTTAAGCCAACACTCGGCATTGACCTCCTTTCCAAAAACTTCCAGCATTTTCTCCTTCTGTGCTTTAATACTTTTTAAGTGAAGCTCAGAGGAATGCCTGGGAATGAGAGAGTCATATCTTTTGCCCACTCCTGAGCATTTTGAGGGTAGACATCTTCCTTATACATGCCAGGTACATTTCTGAATATTTTTCTATGATAATCTTCATGCTCTTAATTCTCACTCCTGCCAACACCGCAGCCCTTAGACTACCATCAGATAACACAGATTTCCAAGTAAGGCTCCGTCTACGTAAATCATTTAGCTAGAGATATGTCATAGAACCCGTAGGTCCCTGTGAACATGGCATCATGATTTATTGATGAGTATTTAGGAATGGTGTAAATATTTGTTTATTGTCCACTCAGATCATGAAAATATCCTTTGGTGACCAGATAGCATCTCCTCTTGTTTGGTCCTGAATCATTGTTTTGTTTATCATCAAATGAACCATTCTTCGCCAGTCTCCTACCTTTTGCCACATGAAAGGGCAGCAATGTTTCGTCCCAGCAGTGTGCCTCTTTGAGATTTGTGCTCGATCTTTTCTCCTCAGCACCTTATTTACTATTGATTTCACCAGTACTCTGGAAAGTGAATCATGCATTATTCTTTGTGTGTGGTGTGTGGTTTTGTTTTGTTTGTTTTTGGTTTCCACTCTCTCAAGGATTATTACTAATTTTATTTCTTTGGTGGCAACCATAAATTCAGCACTTCTCCAAAGTACATCATGAGTGATGAGTTTGATTTGGGGTTATATTAAATTATTATTGAGAATTTCATAGCACAGCATAGAATAACGTATCTTCCCATTATGCCTTGTCTTGAACTCTTTAGGCTCTGATCATTCTAATCCTAGAATATTATCTGTATGTATCTCTATCTCTCTGCTTTTCTGTCTCTGTCCTCTCTGTCTCTCTCTGTCTCAGTCCTTCTCTCTTTCTGTGTGTGTGTGTGTGTGTGTGTGTGTGTATGTGTGTGTGTTTGCCTTTCGTCTGAGACAAAGTCTCATGTAGCCCAGGCTGGCCCTGAGCTTGCTGCACCTGAGAATGATCTTGAAGTTCTGATCTTACTGCCTCTACTTTCCTAGTGCTTGGCCTTGGTTGAAGGCTTGATTCAGTCACTTTTGCTGGGAATAAAATGAAACCTAAACACCTGGTTCACACTGAAATGTGACCTTGGACAGTCACTTGTAATACCAAAATACCCTAAAGCTTTTTCCCCAAGTTTCTAAGCACATTTTACTTGTCCTGAAAAACTTAATCCACCTGAAGGAACCTGCTTTAGGCTAATGAAGCACAACATAGCTTTTCAAGATAAACTGTGCTGATTGTGGGCAACGGTCAGAAACAGGTGACACATTTGTGTTTTCCCACAAGGTTAGAATTTATTGAATGTCCGTAAGTTCATGAGCCACCTTCATTGGCAGCAATTTGCCAAGGAGTTGCAATTTCTCCTGATAGCCAGCCAAGCCAAACATAAGTTCTTTTATTCTGATCTTAAATACAAATGACTTTCAGATCACACACTGCACATCTCCATGAAAGTGTGTGTGCAGACAGAGACAGAGAGAACAAGAGAGAGGGGAGGGAGGGAGAGGTATGTGGTAGGTAGGTTACCTAATGGCTCCAAAAGGCTAAAGAAGCCACACCAGAGGGCAGTGAGCGAAGAGAGCTTCCTGAGAAGCAGAGGAGGAAGCTGGCAGAGTGGCAGGGGGCTGTCCATGGGAGAAGACCAGATCTGCTGGTGATACTGTCATGGAGCCCAGTGCATGCCAGAGTTGTTCTGAGCCCCAGGGATGATCTGAGCTGCAGAGGCAAGGTGGAGAACAGTGGGTGCTATAAAGGAAAAGAACAGAACTAAGTCCAGATAGACAAGTGAGCAGATCACTGGACAGCAGGCCCAGACGGACAAATGGCATACGAACAAACTGACAGCAATAGGCTGTATCTGCAGTGGGGACAGGCTGAGCTGAAGCTCCTGGGAGAGCTGGGACGTCTCTGCCTGTTGCTGTGCCGCTGACATACATGCAGCATAAGCAGATGACAGCATGGCAGAGCTGAGGTCGCCATCATGTTGGGGTTCTCCTGCTTATGGTCTCTAGATGTAATGTTGCTTCCTTTCCTTGTGCTGTTGTGTGATAAGTTCTTAGGCCTGTTTTTCCTGATAGGATTTTATCACACCCACATGCTTATAACATACCAGTTTGCTGTGACAAACTTCTAGGGTGGCCACTTTTTTGTTTTGTTTTGTTTTGTTTTTTGTTTGTTTTTATTTTTAGGAACAGGTCATTATGTCTGCCTTACACGCTGTGTCAAACAGACTGAGTTATGTGCCCACCATAGCGCAGAGTCCCTCTGCCTCTATGGGCTCAAGATGGCATCAAAACATTTGCAAGATGGAGTCTCTCAGGGCAAGACACAGCCTGGGAAAACCACTGTTTCGACCACATGGGACCAGGGAGAGAGCCTGATCTCAACTCCCAACAGCCACACATTCCTCGGGACTTGAATGGAGGAGCCGGTCAGCAGCTCAGTGTGTTAATCTCCTCTCCTCTTGTGTCTCCAAACCTCCCGTGTGTCTTTCTAAAGCCCTGGTTGCCAGTGCTCTTTGGTTCCTTTTCTTCTGGTGCCTGCAGATCCAGAGTGGGAACCACGCTTCCTCACAAAGAGAAAAATGGGCAGCAAAAAACGAGCGGCGCCCCACAGCCTAATTATTCCCAGAGGCTCAGCCTCCTAGGGGCGTCACGCTGGAAGAGAAGATCTGAGGAAGAACATCAGAAGAACATCAACACTGAATCCATAACAAGTGCCAATTTATCCTCTCGGCTAAGTCGAAACAGATTTTCCTATTCAAGGATGAACACTGCATAATTTCAGAGACAATTCTACATGGTGCAGCTTTGGATTTTCAATAGTATCTGCGTTTGCTTTGATGTGAAGACAATTTTCAGGATAGTAAATATGGGGTGAAATTTCTTTAAATCAAAAATTCCATTATAAACAACATCTGACTATAAAACCAGTATAGACTTTTTTAAATAAGTGGAGAAACGGAAACTTTACTAAGATCTTTAGCTACTCACAAAGTGGCACTTTTCTGTAGCTTTTCAAACATGTTGCCATTTGAAGAAAACCGTTGAAGAACATGCTTGTACTATTTTCCCATGTTTTTATAAATCTGAAAGTTTACAAAACAACAACAACAAAAAAATCTTAGGCTCTTCCATTGAGCCTTGAAATATCCTTGAAATACAGCCATATTTGAACTATATTTGAGGGTGCTCAGTAAACCAACATGACTAATTAGAGGAAAGGCTTTTTATTGTGGGTAACAGAGCAAATATCAGGAAAATGCCAGAGTTCCAATGTCTGGCCCAACCTGAGACCCACCTCAGAGAGCCAATCCCTGACACTATTCTGCTATGCTCACAGATGGAGCCTAGTACAGCTGTCCTCTGAGTGGCTCCACCTAAGCAATGGACCAAAACAGATGCTGAGACTCAGAACCAAAATTGAGCAGAGCAAAGGGACCCTTGTGGAAGAGTAGGGGAAGGGATAGAAAAACCTGGAGGGAACAGGAGCTCCACAAGAAGACCAGCAGAGCCAACTTAAGGTGGGCCCTGGGGGGCTTACGGAGACTGAAGCACCAACAAAGGACCGTGCAAGGACTGGACTTAGGCCCCCTACACATATGTACCCAATGGGCAGCGTGGCCATCATGTGGGTTCCCTAGCAAGGGGAGAGGGGGCTGTCTCTGTCACGGACTCTGATGCCTGCTTTTTTATCCCTTCCCCCGACATGGCTGCCTCACCAGGACACAGGGGAAGAGGATGTGCTCTGACCTGATGGGACTTGATATGCTGGGGTGAGTTAGGTGTGGGGGGGGTCCTTTTGTCTTCAAGGTAGGAGAGAGGGGATAGGGAGAAATGGGAGGGAGGGTGGGACTGGGAGGAAAGCAGGGAGGGAGACATGACTGGGATGTAAAGTGAACAACTAAATAAATAAAATTTAAAAATTAAAGCATAATTAGATGTGCACAGATGGCTACAGTTTCTTCTTGTAACACTCTTCCTGTGTCTACATAAGCTTATCAGGAGCTCTGCCTGTACTCTGTACACTTAAGATAAGGCAAGAGGGACTGGACCTTTCCACGCAGATATTTGTTACTATGTCACAGCACTTGCCCATGACTCAAATGCTGGAAAGAGTTCATTGGGAACTATGCTAAGGATCTCGGTCACAAGCACGTCTTAATGTCTTCCAGCTTTTCTTTAAGCTATGGAAATTGTCAGGGGTTGGCAGGAGCTAGAATCTGGCTCCTTGGTTGGCTGTTGTCAAGCCTTTCCAGGGAGCCCAGACAGAGCAGAAACTTTACTCAAGCAGCTTGTCAGCCATTGTCGTGGCCCCAAGAATGGACTTCCAGTGGCATTGCCACAGCACCTAAATCCTCTTCAGAAGTTGCAGCAACTGTGACTTCAACCTCTCCAACTCCAAGGAAGCTTCAAGAACTGCCCATCAGGAAGCTCCAGACATCTGGCAAAGGCTCTGACCATAAGAGCTTCAGGTGACCCCAGCCTACAGCTGCTCTGGATGTCTCTATCCAGTTTGCAGATACCCCACCCGAGACAACCAAGATAGACAGGATCGGTGCCCAGAGCAGAGTGCTGTGACTAAGCAAAAAGATTGTTGTTAGCAGACAGGACACTGTATCCACCAGCATGAGTGGACACAGAAGTCGGATGTCCAGGCTGTCAACTGCTCACCTTCATGCTGTCAGTGGAGGGGCATCACACCCGTGCATTGTGACTTTGGGTATTGATCACAGTAAAGCCTTTTGGGGTGGTATCGTCTCCTTATGAGCGTCTTGGGTACAGAAGGATGAGCAAGAGCAGTTAACACCTGGCTACTAGCCCCAAGCTCACCTAGGAGCTCTGGTGGCCTTAGAGTGACAAGGAGCAGAAAGTGCAGAAGAAGGAGAGCTGTAGAGAGCTGGGAGGAAGCAGAAAGCTGAGGCTCTGGGGGGGCAGAGAGCAGCAGGGAGCTGAAACCACAAAGATGAAGTGGAGAGCCATGACCAGAGTGCAGATAACTTTGAGAGAGCCACAGAGGTACCCCAGGCTGGGCTGCGGGGATTCAGGGCACAGGGCCACACCAAGAGCTCAAGGTGCTCATGGCTCCCCAATAACAGCCAGGGAGCCACATTCTGCCTGTCCGGGGTTTCCATCTAACGGAGCGAGAACCTCAGCAGACAGCAGTGCTCAACCTTCTGTCGAGGGGATTAATATCACCTTTCAGCTCATACCAAAAAAAAAAAAAAAAAAAATTCAGAACAGCTGTCAACACCACAAGAGTTACTACGCATCAAGCAAGCATGGGTCTTACTTTAAAGATAAAACTCTAAGCCAAACAGCCAGAAAGAAAACACAATCCAACAAATGACCCAAGGCGAGGCAAATAGTTGGCCTGTGACAGATTCAACAAAAGGTTTGTTTAGAAGGTGCCAGGTATCCAGGCTTGGTAAGCCAGCGGCTTTACTTCCTCCCCGAAATAATCCCCACTCTCTTCACTCACTCATCCTGTAACTTTGTAAGCAGAGAAAAGTAATGGTTATAAACCGTGGCTGGCGACACCACGAGGGCACGGTGCCCAAGCCAAAACTCCTGCCCCTCAGGAGGCCTGGGGATGTGGGTGTGAGAACTCTGCCCAGTGTCATAGCATCAAAACGCGCAGTGTGAGTGGGGGTGGCGCCATCTGGGGTTCACACTGAGAGACGTTTTAATTTGGGTGCAAGGTGAGCTCATTTAGATTAAGTTCTGGAATAAATCTTACTCTTTGTGAGGGAGAATAGGAAAAGGTTTTCAATATTGTTTGATTTCTTCTTTCTTTTTTTTTTTTTTTAGGGGACATAGTTTTCCAGAAGCAGAGAGAGGAGGAAAAGAAAAAGAGTGTGAACGAATGAATGAGTGAACGAATGAATGATTGTGCGGCTATGAATGTAATTGTTTGAAGTAGGCGGCCTGCTGTGCGTGAGGATAGCCCATGATGTCAAATTCCTGATGGCTCGCTAATGTAGCAAAGAGCAATGCAGGTATATCTATCTATCAGGCCTTGGCCACGTCAGGGTGCAGGCTTACTCTTTCTTGTTATTCAGGTAGTTACTTGGACCTATGAACCCTGTGATGACAGTGGAGACACTCATCAGCCCCTCACAAAGTCCATGGCTAAGTGGCCTAGTAATAACTAGACTATTCTTCCAGCCTTGAACATGAAAGGAGTTTGGCCATGCATGTGCCTTTAATCCCAGCACTCGGGAGGCAGAAGCAGACAGATCTCTGAGTTCAAAGCGAGCCTGGTCTACAGAGTGAGTTCTAGGACAGCCAAGGCTGCACAGAGAAACCCTGTGTTGAAACACTCTCCTCCAAAAGAAGAAAGAGAGAGAGAGAGAGAGAGAGAGAGGGAGAGGGAGAGGGAGAGGGAGAGGGAGAGGGAGAGAGAGAGGGGGAGAGGGAGAGGGAGAGGGAGAAAGAAAGAAAGAAAGAAAGAAAGAAAGAAAGAAAGAAAGAAAGAAAGAAAGAAGGAGCCCGCTGTAACCCATGAGCCTTGTAAGCTTTACTCTAAGTAAAAGAAATCAGACACAAAAGACAAATCCTGCATGTATTATGTGATTTATCACAAATGCCTAAAACAGTCAAGTTCCCTAAACAGACAAGGGGAGGGTAGTTCCGGCACCCTGGCGAAGCATGCAGTGGAAGTTACTGCTTAGTGGACACACGTTCAGCTCGGGATGACGACTAAGTTCCGGGGCTAGGGAACCCTGACGGCCACACTGACATGACCGACGCATACAGGCATGGTACACTCAGTGCGCCTGACCTGCTGGTGGCCACACAGCGACGTAACCTACTTACCGCCTTGAGCTGAATAATGTACATTTATAAACAGTGAAACGGTAAACACTATCTTTTGTGTATTTACCACCAAATCTAAAAACTGAAGCAGAAAACAGAACTGGTCAGAAAGTCTCGGACTACAGGGTCCCAGTCTACACAAAGGCTGCCAGGGGTAATGTCACAACGTGGAAGAGAGGGCGCAACATGCTGGTGAAATCCAGCCACCAGCTAGGAAAGTCCCCATGACTGGGAAAGGTAAGACAAACGCACCGACTCGTGAGTCAGTGCTTGTTCTCCATGTAGACAACCTCTCCTCACTTCTCTAAACGCGCCGTCCACAGAGGTCACACCTACCGCACACGTCATTTCACTACAGTTAAGGGGCGGGTTGTAACTCGTTAGTGGCTAAGTCCAAGCCACCAATTCGCTGGTGTGGCATTTACGGGAGAAATCCACACGCGTCTCCTTAAGGCTGTTTACCCAAGAGCAAGTCCAGATTCGAACTCACTACTCACGCTTCCTGCGGCTTCGGACCTGCCTGTCACACGACTCTGAATCTGGGCCTGCCTGAAGGCTGCCTTGTGGATCTGTTTGTCCCCGTGCCTGCCTGTTGTAGGAGCTGTGTGTCTGTGTGTGTCTGTCCCTAACACAAGGCTTTGCTCTGTAATTACTGAACAGCATAGACAACATCACACGGGGAAGAAAAGGGGTCCTTTACAGAAACCTTTTAACAGTTTCACAAGGGATTAACTGGCTCCAACTGACCCAGATAACAAGCTTTATCAACCAGTTTATCAACCATTGTTTATCAACCAATTTCCATTAAGTGGATACTTTCCACCTTTATGGTAGATTATAGAAAATCTGCCGCTTCAACAGATGATTCATATGCGCTATGTGGGTCAGGGGCAGGGAAGAGGATGTAGCTTCAGATCGCCGCTGTGCGTCATCTTACGTCTTCTCGCACAGGCAGGTTTAAGCAGCCTGAGTTCGAGGCAGGGGAGCAGTCCTAAGTCCCGAGCAACCTCAAGGCATGTTGCTAACTCTAGCTGTGAGGCCCAGCAGAAGTTCCAGCGTCCCAGGATGTGTGAGCTCGCTTCAGAAGAGCCCACGGCCACGGTTTAAAACTGTTTGGAGGAAAATGCTATTGTTATCTCTGCTTTGAGATAAACCACCATCATTTGGTTGTCATTACTCTGAGGTAAATATATATGTGTTGGCTCACAGTTTCTAAAGTTTCTGCCGTGGTGGGAGGGGCAGTAAGAGTGTAGCAAAGCTCACACCACCAGGAGGCGGAGGGGGAGAGAGCGCCTATGCTCATTTTGCCTTCTATTTCATGTGGGACCTGGGCCTCTTCCCTTAATGACTCCTCTTCAGGAACGCCCACACAGCACCCACAGCTGCATTTTATTACTCTCGAAAGTGTGTGTGCTTACGTATGCAGTGTGCACGTGGGTGTGGTTGTGCACGAATGGGACCAGGGGAGGATGCTGGATGGCGTCCTCAGTCCCTCTCCATATCCCTTACTTTTTCTGAGACAGTTTTTCACCAAGCCTGGAGTTCGTCTATTCTGCTGGGCTGGCTGGTGATGAACGTCAGGAGAACATGAGTTCTCCCAGACTCACATCACTTTGCTCAGCTTCCGTGTGAGTGCTGGGGACCCAAGCTCATGTCCTTATGTTTGTGTGACAAGCACAAGTGCCACACACCCCATCCCCTAAGTGCTTCTCAATCAAACAAGTTGACGACAAACATTATCTATCACAAGTGCCCTTGTCAGCTTGACACGTATCTCCTTAACATTCCACCACAGCGTCCACAGCAATCTTACGAGCCAGCGAATGCATTCGGTCCATCTTCTCCGGTCTGCACGGTCTTTGTAGCTCCAACAGTGTCCAGAAAGCCGGATAGAACCTTTACTCTGAGACTCAAGGCAAAGTCCTAGCTGTGAGACTCAGTGATATAAAATAAAATTTAAAATGTTATGTAGCCCTAGCTGGGTATAGCAGGACACACCTGTAATTCTAGCACTTAGGAAGCAGAGGTTGGTGGGTCTCTGTGAGCTTAGTGTCAACCTATTCTACACAGCAAACTCAAAGCCAGCCAGGAACCGGGCTGCACATTTTTGCCATGTGCTGGCCACATAGTAGCTCCGGCAGGCTCTCAGCACTTAAAGATGACAGCGTTCCTTGGCAGAGGTTTCATGCTACTGGTGTCCGACTTTTGAGGTTCTCATTGCCCTTTACCTCCCCCATTTCATGAACTGCCCTCTCAGGCTTGCCGACATAGACTCTGATCCTGTCAAGCATTTTCTGGCTTCCAAAGCTTTTCTTTGATATTTGCCTGGAAGCATCCATAACCCTGTAGCTCTTCCATCTTTCAAACGTACAAGGCCAGCATCATGTAAGCAATCCCAAAGTATATAGCCAGCTGAAGCAATACCTGGACTCCCTGGAACCATGGCTGGAGGGACCTCTGTGTGCCCAAATGCCTAAGAAATACTTCCCTAGATAGCTTTGCACCTGCATAGCATCTCAGAGCCCTCCTCTCAAAACAGTCTTTTCAGTGAGTTCGTTCCTTGCATCTATAAATCTGTGAAGGCTGATTTCTAAACTGCCTTTCAGGGATTGTTTTCACTGTGTTAGTGAAAAATAATGGCTTCTTTTAGTAGGCTTTTCTGACCTCCCTTGGTCCCAACTTTACGTGATTTTCTTTTCTGGCAAAACTGAAAGTTTTAAAAAACACTTTTTACTCTCATTTGGTTCCCAATTTTTACTATAAACCTGGCAAAACACAGCTAGCAATAGCAATGTCGCAATGTGAATGTTGGGCTATGACTGGTCTTTGCTTCTTTGTGGGCTCTTCTTTTTCCTACCCATTGTTCTCCCAGTTTCACCCCTTAATATTGGAGAGGAGAAAAACAAGGAAAGAGGAGAGAGAGGAAAATATCTGAATCTAATTTCTTTCTCTTTTTTCCTTCTTTGACCATAGCTACTAACAAAGCGCAACCAAACTCCCTAAATGACCACCAATCACCAACCCTTCCTCTTAGGGACCTCACATTTATGTACCCACTGAAAAGTTCCCAGAATTCTAAATATCACACAAATATCACACACAGATATTATCTGCAGCTGGCAAACCCACATTTCTGCTAAAGCACGAGGCAAATCACAGTCAGCTGCTGCAGACAAGCCACAGGAACCCCACATCCCTACAACTGGGTTTAAAACAAAAGTACATTCTTAGAATATTTCCGTGTTTTTAAAGAAACCAAAAAGGCTAAGTAACAAGGAGGGCCCAAAAGAGGATTCTTAAATCTCACTCAGAAGGGGAAATAAGACAGACATTAAAGGTGGATAGAGGAAGGGAACTGGATGGGAAAGGGGGTGAAGAGGGGAGCAGGAGTGGGAATCAGGTGTGGGGAGACAGCAGGAGAGAGGGATGGCAGAGAAAACAGAAATTAGTGTTGAAGGACTGGAATCTCTGGGACCGGCCAGAGACCTGAAACAGGTCCAGAGAGGCTATAGATATGAGGCTCCTAGAAGCAGGGTATATGGAGCTTGAATGGCCACCTTCTGTAGCCAGGTGGCTTCCAGTGGATGGAGGGGACACCAACTCACCCACAAAACTTTCAACCCCCAATTTTTCCTGCCTACAAGAAGTGTAGAGATAAAGATGGAGCAGAGATTGAGAGAATGGAAAACCAAAGTCTGGCCCAACTCGAGACCCGCCCCATGGGAGAGAGCAAACCCCTGACACTATTAACGATACTCTGTTATGCTTGCAGACAGGATCCTAGCATAACTTTCTTCTGAGAGGCTCCACCCAGCAGCTGATAGAAAAAGGTGCAGAGACCCATAGCCAAGCATTAGGCAGAGGTCAGGGAATCTTACAGAAGAATTGGGAGAACAATTGAAGGAGCCAGAGAGAATACCACAGGAAGACCTACAGAGTCAACTAACCTGGGGTAAATTAACCTGAGCCCATGGGGGCTCACAGAGGCTCAAAGAGCTTGCGTGGCCTGGACCTAGGCTCCTACACATATGTAACACAACTATAGCTTGGTCTTCATGTGGGACCCATAACAGTGGGAGTAGGGGCTGTCTCTGATTCTGTTGCCTGCCTTGGGGTCCCTTTTCCCTAGCCAGGCTGTCTTGACTGGGCTCAGTGGGAGCGGATACTCCTAGTTCTGTAATAACTTGATGTGCCAGGGTGGGTTGACACACATGGTGAGGAACTCTCCTTCTCTGAGGAGAAAGGGAGAGGGAAGGACAAGGGGAGGGAGAAGGCGGAAAGTTGGAACTAGGGGGAAAAGGGAGGGGGCCTGAGAAACGGAGGTAAAGTGAATATATAAATAAATTAATGGGAAAAACTTCTCCAATGAAAACCAACTTTGCATTCTCTGTTCATGGAGGCTGGCTGCTTTGGGAGCTGTGACCAGCGCTCTCCTTACATGACTGATAGATCTTTCTTCGTCTTCATCTTTCTTTATCTTCACCTGTCATCTCTTAGTGGTGCCTGTTGGCTCTGCACTCGCCAAGAAATGAACCCTCTGCGTCCCACTACATCAGCTTACAAAACCCAACAGTTACATAATAGACCATAAGTAGTAACAAGGATAATTATGCTCTACACTGGGGTATCGCTAGACTGAAGGAGTGAAGAGAAGTGGACTGTGGTATAGTTAACATTGGTGTTTGTCTTATAGGAAGTGGCGGTAGTCTGAGAACGGTCCCACAACTCACAGGGAACGCAGTTGCCCAGCAGGACCTGTCGCTGCGCCCCACCCCGCCTGCATGTGGGAGCCGTGCTTCCTGTGGCTGCTCAGCAACGACTGGAAGAAGAAAAGGTGCTGAAGGTTGCACCGCCTGTTCCTAGGAGGTGGGAGACTGTTTGATGGGGGTCTGTGGCTCACACACCTCCCACTGACGTTCTGAGCTTCCCTAAGAACCACATGGTAGTCACTGGTAACTCTACCCAACTTCCTGTCCCCTGCCCCTGGTAAGACCTTCGTGGCTGTCAGACAGCTGTCACAACCTTCCCCAGCTGTCTTCACTTCCTCTTACACGCATTTCCCTTAATAGTTTTCTTGTTTTTATATCTGCCTTTTAGAGTACATGAATGTGCTGGCTAGCCTTATGTCAACACGACACAAGCTAGGGTCATCTGAAAGGAGTAAGCCTCAACTGAGAAAATGCCTCTCTCTAAAATTCAGCTGTGAGGTATTTTCTAATCAGTGATTGATGTGGAGGGCCCAGCCCACTGTGGGTGGCGCCATCACTGGGCTGGAGGTCCTGGGTTCTGTAAGAAAGCAGCTGAGCAAGCAATGGGGAGCAAGTGAGTGAGCAGCACCCTCCGTGGACTCTGCCTCAGCTCCTGCCTCCAGGCTCCTGCCCTGTTTCAGTTTCTGTCCTGACTTCCTTCAATGATGAACAGTAACATGGAAGCAGAATAAGCCCTTTCCCTCTCTGCTTGCTTTTTTAGTTATGGTATTCATCTCAGCAACAGAAACTCTAACAAAGATACTAAAGTAATGCAGAAATCAATGACGTTTCACCTGATGAATCTAAGGAACTGTGCTCTCTCTTTGCTCTCTTCCTCTCCTCTCCCACCTTGTCCCTCTTACTTAAAATATACATGTAAGCACCAGATGAGAAGAGGGGTGTGACCATGGTAGAGGCGCACCACTCATCCTGGAGTCACCAAGGGTGTGTAGAGAACTATGTTATCGTAAACTGTCTGAAAAGACTGCCAACTTAAGCAGGGACTGCCTTAAATAATCCAAGGAAAACAACTGCTCTCTAACTACCATCGTCTGTACTCCCGAAGACATTCAGTGTACCCAGCTCCTCTCTTTCTGTGGAAAGACTAAGACTCTCGGATCTCCTGGCAGACAGCGCCTCCCAGAGGGGAGAAAGGGTCTGTCACGTAAGCATCACTAATAAAGTTTTTGCTTCTGTGTTAGTATTTATAGACGAATAATTGTAGCAACATTATTTGCTGTCTTCTCATCTCAGATACACAAACCTTTACCTTGCTTTGGAGATTTTGCCAGTGTTTTCAGGTGATCCGAATTCTATGAAGTGTCACTGGAATCGTTGAAGAGGACATGTAGCAAACCTTCTGTGTGATCAGTTTTCTGCGGTATGTTTGATCATCTAACAGAGACCCTCCAGTTCTCTCTGCTTGTAACGACTGAAGAGTACCTCCCCGTGGTGTGTATAAATCTTTCTAAAGGTAACATATGTGGTGGTTTGAACAAGTTTAGATTCTCTAGACTCCTGTGTTTGAATGCTTGGCCCAAGGTAGAGTGGCGCTGCTAGGAAGTGTGGCCTAGTTGGAGTGGGTGTGGCCTAGTTGGAGTGGGTGTGGCCTAGTTGGAGTGGGTGTGGCCTCTTTGGAACACCGGCATCACTGTGAGGCGGGCTCTGAGGTCGCCTATGCTCAAGCTCTGCCCTGTGTGGAATTCAGTCTCCTGCTGTCTGTGGATAAAGATGTGGAACTCTCAGCCCCACCTGTAGCACCATGCCGGCCTGTATACTGCCATGCTTCCCACCATGATGAAA
>NW_026596155.1:678083-683841 GCF_907164565.1 Psammomys obesus
AATGGTTTTCCTTTGTTAAGAGTTGCCTTGGTCGTGCTGTCTCTTCACAACAATGGAAACCCAAAGTAAGACAATATCTAATTCTAAATGCTTTAAATTGCTCCCTTAAAATACAATGAGAAGTCCTTATTAAATTGACAGACTGAAATGTACACACATCATAATTCTTTCACAAGTCCTTAAAAGTCATGTCCTGGGATAACAATGGAAAGACATCAGCAGAGAAAGAGTAGATGTTTGCCCAGGATGCAGCTTAGCTGCATAGACACTTACCTAATACCAGGTGGTCAGCTCTGAAATCAGTTACATACAAGCAACACTAAATGGACTCAGCAGGTTGTGTTTATAAAATTGTGTGTGTGTGTGTGTGTGTGTGTGTGTGTCTGTGTGATAACAATTAAAAGACAAAGAGGCCCGGCCTGAAGACACGGCTCAGCGGATAAGAGCACTGTCTGCCCTTCCAGAGGCCAAGTTCAATTCCCAGCAACCACATGGTGCTTCACAACCATCTAACTTGTGTACATCACGCATTCATAAAATAAATAAAATCTTTAAAAGAAAGAAAAGGAGGCCATTCATTTGAGTGGATGTTGGACTTGGGAGGGGTTGGAAGGAGGAAAGGGAGGGGGGAAATTATGTACTTTTATTTTAGTTGTCTCCTCCCTTTTCTTGCAGGCTCCTGGGGTCAGACTCGGGTCATCAAGCTTAAGCAGTGTGCAGTTTTAAACTTATGAGCCACTATTGCTTTGCCTCTTTGGGAGACTTTAGTTGCTTGGTTTGGCTTGTTTGCTGTTTTGTTTATTTGGATTTTGTTTTTGTTCTCAATTTTTTTCCTCAGCACCCTTCCAGGGCTTGTGTTTAAGGTTTTATTTTTAAATATGTATATTTAAATATTAAGGTGTAGCCATTTTAAAATACTAGACCATGTCTTTATTTTTATAGGTATTGGGCAGAGAGACAGAAGAGCCGCCCATGTTGTGGCCCTGCTTCCCTGGAAATAGAAAGCAGTGAAGGTTATGCTGGGGGCTGGATATAGCTCAGATGTAGAGTGGGTGGCCAGCATTTGGGAAGCCCAATGTTCCATGGTAGCACAGTAAGGTGAGAGAGACAGACCCAGAGACAGAGACACACACACAAGAGAACATGAACTCGGGAAGGAAGCGTTAGGTTAGAATGGTCTGGGTTTTATGAACTAGGACGTTACTGATTAGATTAGATGAGATATCAAAACAATCATCTTTTTTTCTCAGTAGACCCGAGATGTCTGGAGGTTGATTCAGGGGGGCAGGAGGAAATCTCACTGGCTGCATGGGTAGGGCCCTTCCCAACGCTCTCTCCACCGCTGCCTCAGACACGTGAGTCCTGCAGCTCGTGGGATCTGGACTGAAAGCTTGAACCGGCAGCTCTGGCTTCTTAGGGCTCATTCCTAGAGCAGGCTGTTTGTGCCATAAAACAAGAGTGGCAGCCTGAACACAGGCCAGCAGTAGGCATGAACAAAGTCCATTTTGCCCTCATCTCCACAGCCACCACGTGCCTTCGTACATCACTGTCTAAACGCCCAGCATTATTGAGGGTTGCGGCCAATGCCACACACAAGTGTTTAATGAGTGGGAAACTTAAGCAGAAACAAAGGAGCAGTCACAAGCTGCAAATTGAGGGGACAGCGAAGCCCCTGCTAGTTTAAAGGTCCTGGGCCACATTGCCAAGGCACCAATTAATATAATAAAAAGCGCAGCAGTGTTGCTGGAAATTAATGGAGCAGGCTGCCCACAGCTCGCTGCCCACTCTCTGAGCCAGCATCTGCTGAGACTGTGACCAATTGTCTCCTTGGGTGGCTACAGGAAGGAAACAAAAGCTCTTTGGAAGAGAGACCAGCAGTTAACTGTGTCTCCTTTGAAAACAGAAATTTTGTTCTATTTTTAATGCCAAGCACATTATGTCAAGCATATCAGTCTTAAAGCATGACAGAACTGGAGCAAATGAGGGAGAGCACCGCCAACAGAAGGAACAGACACAGCCGGTACAGTACAGCTCGTGTCGTAGGCTCAGCCGGCTTTGGAGCGTGCTCTCCCTCCGTCCAGCCCTCACTGCCTGCCTCTGTGCCTCTGACGGTGCTTCACACACCTGGTAACTGTTCAGTGAGGCTTGTCAGGAGCAACCACCCATGGCAGGGTTGTTTTCAGGGTTACTGGCCTGGCCTTGCATGAATGAGACCGTGGGCTAGAGCCCAGCTCTACAAAACGAACACCTCAGGCTCGACCGTGTTTCACGGTGTTGCTAATGTTAGGGAGTTGGTGCTATTTGTGTCAGGCAGAGCCTCACAGTAGCCCAGGCTGATGTAGACCACCATGGCCGAGTTTAGTGTTAGATTTATATCTGTCTGTCTGTCTGTCTATCATCTATCTATCTATATCTGTTTTGGACATGGTTTCGTGTATCAAAGATTCTCCTTAGACTCTCTATGTAGCCAAGGATGACCTTGAACTTCTGATTCTCATGCCCCCACCTCGGAGTGCTAGGATCACAAGGGTGCACCAACCACAACCAGTCGACGCTGTGCGGAAGACTAGTCCCAGCGCTTTGGGCAAGTACTCCATGAACTGGAGTACTTGGGCTCCATCCACAGCCCTTCTGCATTAGGTCTTGATGGGCTGAGAGTTGCGGGATCTTTTGCTGTTGCAGGTTTAGTAAGCATTGGCGGTGGGAAGCCATAGGTCCCATCAGCAAGCTGTCGGCTATCACCAACACATACCTGTCCCTGTCACCAACACATACCTGTCCCTGTCACCAACACATACCTGTCCCTGTTGCGCCTTTAGGGTTACTGTGAGAGCCCTGAGCTTTTGACCAGAATCAAAGCCCCTAACAACGGTCGTTGTTGTTATTCTTTCTTCTGAGACAGGGTTTCACTGTGTAGCCTTGGCTGTTCTGGACTCACTTTGTAGACCAAGCTGGCTGGCCTTGAACTCAGAGCTCTGCCTGCCTCTGCCTCCTAAAGAGCTGGGATTACAGGTGTGCACCACCCCGGTTAATCTAACAATTCTTTACTCTAGCACTGAATTAAAGCTTGGTGACAGGATGTTGGGCCTGGTGTGGCACGCCTGCAATTCCAGCACTCCAGATCCCACCCCAGGACTAGCTCCTTCCCAGCATTCAGGGTTACATTCACAATTATGGCTCAGGGACCGGCGTTCTGAGCAGTTTTCTAACTCTTGTGAAGCTGTGAGCTGGAGCTCCCCTCGTGTAAGCAAAGCCAAGCCTGCCCTCGAGTGCCTGCTTGTGTTTAGATGATAGGATTTGGTCCTCGGCAAAATCCTGATGAAAAGGCAAGAAGCACAGCCCCGGGGCAGGCGCGTGTCTGCCGAGCCAAGTCCACGGCCGGTCCACCCATTGCTTTGAGGTCTCTCCGTAGCAGAGAGGCATCATGGGGTGTGATGGCCAGAGTAAGATAAGGGCAGGACCAGGGGTCACCGACACAATGCATCCCTGGTGAAGTAAACTGGCCCGCTAGAACGCACACCCGAGGATCCCCACAGCAGGCACCGCGTGTTTCCCGCACGGGCCTTTGAGGGACGGTGAGGAGCCAAAGTCTCCAAACTACAGCGGCAGAAGAGGGAACCGTAAGGAGAAAGAACCACGTCGGAGGACGAAGCTGCACGTTCTTGAAGGCGAGTGTGTGTGCAGCGCTCTGGGGAGCTGCGGGAAGTTCAGGGCGCCGAACTGAGCAAACCGCGGTGCAAATAAACCGAAGGCGGGTGTAGCGCTGTGTGCCGTGGGCCGCGCTGCCGAGAGAGCTGAGGCAGGAGGCCAGCTTGAACTCACTGAAGGGAAAATGACAGCTACTGCAGAAGACCTTAAGAAAGCCTCCTGCAGTTTTAGACTTTCAGAGCCAGACTTACTCATTTCCTTCACTTCTGCTCTTGTACCAACACGATCCAGCAGAGGGCGCTGCGAGCGTTTTACAATTATTCCTGCGCCGCTCTCAATTCCTTCCGCGCTAAGTTCCAGAGGTAAGTTTTGGGCACAGTTCTTGGGCCAGTTAATTGGCTGGTCCTGTTTACTCAAAGAGTACATTTTAGGACCTGGTAGGTTCTATGCAATTCGAAAAGAGGCACTTTATTAGCGATTCTCCGTGTTTAAATATTTAAATATACATTATAAAATATTGTCCCTCTTTCCCTCCTTCTCTTCCTCCCCCTACTTCCTCCCTCTCTCCCCTCCCTGTATCCCAGCCATACAGCGTAATTTTTCCTGCGTGATTTACTATAGAGCCCACTTTGGGTGATGACTCTTCCAATATAATTTATCCAATTCATCTCAAAGGGTAGCCCAGGATATTCTTATACCGTCCCCTGGCAGTTTAAATACACCAGTGTGTCTACATCTAAGGTCTAGATCCTGACAGCAGAGAACAGTGCTGACTTCGGCAAGTAGTTGGCTTGTCTGCTTGCTCCTTGGCTGGCGGTTCAGTCTCTGTGAGCCCCCACAGGCCCAGGTTAGTTCACTCTGTAGGTCTTCTTGTGGTGTCCTTGATCCCTCCGGCTCCTTCAATCCTTCCCCTAGATCTTCCACAGGACTCTCCGAGCTCTGCCTATTGTTTGGCTGTTGGGTCTCAGCATCTGTTTCCATCAGCTGCTGAGGGAGGCCTCTCAGAGGACAGTTATGCTAGGCTCCTGTCTGCAAGCAGAGCAGAGTATCATTAGCAGTGTCAGGGGTTGGCTCTCTCCCGTGGGAATGGTCTCAGGCTGGGCCAGGCATTGGTTAGCCTTTCCTTCAACCTCTGTGCCATCTTAATCCCTACACCTTTTGCAGGCAAGACAAATTTTGGTTTGACGGTTTTGTGGGTGTCTCCCTTCCTCCACTGGAAGTCCTGCATGGCGACAGGAGGTGGCCACCTCAGGTTCCTTAACTACCACCACCCCTGCTAGGAGGCTCAGCTAGGGTTACCCCGTAGACTCCCAGGAGCTCCCCCCCATCACAGAGATGCTCCCCCACCAATTTTCATCTTCTCTCCTGGTCCCCCCTCAACACCCCACTCTCCCCACCCCTGGTCCCCAGCCCTGTTCGTCTCCTCACCCCTCCCCCACACAGCTCCCTGTTTCCATCTACTTCTGGTGTCTGTTCTATTTCCCCTTCTGAGTGAGATTCATGCATCCTCCCTTGGGTCCTCCTTGCTACTTCGCTTCTTTGGGTCTGTGGGTTGTAGTATGGTTATCCTGTACTATATGGCTAATATCCACTCATAGCGAGTACATACCGTGCGTGCTTTTCTGGGTCTGGGTTACCTCGCTCAGGATGATCTTTTCAGTTCCATCCATTTGCCTGCAAATTTCATGATGTCTTTGTTTTAATAGCTGAATGGTATTCCATTGTGTAAATGTATCACATTTTCTTTATCCATTCTTCGGTTGAGGGACATCCACGTTGTGTCTAGTTTCTGGCTATTACAAACAAAGCTGCTATGAACATAGTTGGGCCTTGTGGCATGGTGGAGCATCTTTTGGAGTATGCCCAGGAGTGATATAGCTGGGTCTTGAGCTAGAGCTATTCCCAATTTTCTGGGAAACCCCCAGATTGATTTCCACAGTGGCTGTACAAATTTGCATTCCCACCAGAAATGGAGAAGGGTTCCCCTTGCTCCACCCCCTCACCAGCATGTGCTGTCACTTGAGTTTTTGATCTTAGCCGTTCTGAAAAGAGTCGTTTTGATTTGCATTTTCCTGGTGACTAAGGGGAAAAGTGGAGAGCGATGAGGCAT
>NW_026596155.1:683851-685510 GCF_907164565.1 Psammomys obesus
TGCATTTTCCTGGTGACTAAGGGGAAAAGTGGAGAGCGATGAGGCATGATGTGTGACAGAGACCTCTGACCTCAACAGGTGTGAATACGCATCCATGTGCTCCTCCCCTTACACAAAAAGCACTGTCTTTGTTTTGTTTGTTTGTTCGGTTGGTTTTGTTGTTGTTTTGGTCTGGTTTTTGTTTTTTTGAGACAGAGTTTTTCTGCACAGCCGTGGCTGTCCAGGAACTCAACTTGTAGACCAGGCTATCCTCAAACTCACAAAGATCTACCTGCCTCTCTCCCTGAGCACTGGGATTAAAATCGTGCACCACCATGCCTAGGCACAGAATGCACTTTTAAATTTTCCCCTGGTTGTACAAAAAGAGTTGGGAGTATAGCTAAGTGATAGGAGAGTTGTCTAGTGTAAGCAGGGCCTGCGGCTCTATCCTTACCGCTGGAAAAAAATGAAGAAAGGTAAAAAAATAAAATAAAAATAAAAAATGCCTCCATGTTATTAGAGCAAGGCTCTGGGGTGGCTCAGTGAGTAAAGGCGCTTACCACGAAAGCCAGAAGACCTGAGTTCAATCCTGACCTCACTGTGCAAGCAGAGACCAGTAGCTGTCCTCTGACGTCCGCAGGGTCACCAAGCAGACATGACCCCGCACACACGTGTTCTTTCTCTCTCTCACACACACACATTACATAAAGATATCATCAGAACAAAGGATGACAATACTGCCACACAGAAGCCATGCCACGTCTTAGTTGCGTGACTAAAGCCTAGTAAGAACGGAAGGGTTTTTTTTGGCTTTACAGTTCATGGCGAGGAGTCTCCGCGGCAGGCACATGAGGCCTGTGTGTGTGCACATTCAGGAAGCCGAGGTCCACGGATGCCTCACCTGGGACCCCCGCCCGTGGAGTGATGCAGCCATATTGTGGGTCTCTCCACTTCAGTTAACACAATCTAGAAATCCCTGGAGGCTTACCATTAGGGTGGTTCTCGAGCGTGGAGGTGGCCAAATCAACATCACCATGTCCTTGTACACCTTTGCCATGACCCAGGGTTAATATGCCAGAGGTGTCCCATTCCATCAGGGTCCCTTTGTGGGAGAAGGCTGGCATGGGGCAGCTCCCTTAGGTTGGGCTGTCTAGGAAGCAAACCCCTGTGAGGACTTGGGGGTTTTCTTTGGGACTTGACCTTTAGAGGCTCAGATGGAGGAAAGAATCAGAAAAGAATCGATGCGAATCAGTACTGGTTGCTCGGCCATGCAAAGTCTGTTCTGGACACTGGGTTCAGTACCCGGACGAACTGGAAAACAGCCTACAGAGAGCTTGGGAGTCAGCTCCTCTGACAGCAATGACGGCGGTGACTACCGGGCACCGCTCCCTTCGCCCATTGGTTTAAAGTGGTTTTGGACTGGAGGAGGCAGGAGATACTTCCCAGCATTTCTTGCCTGCCTTGCTCTTCTGCTACTTTGGCAGATGCCAGCTAGATGGGTGTTTAGTTCCTAACTCAGTGATCCAACCGTGCCCCCAGCATTCAGGAAGGCATGTATGACTGCATACAGAGCCTAACAAACCTGCTTGTTCTTTCTAGTGCTGGTTTAAAATAATATAATTAACATAATACAGTATAGTATAGTATAGTATAGTATAGTATAGTATAGTATAGTATAGT
>NW_026596155.1:685520-688364 GCF_907164565.1 Psammomys obesus
GTATAGTATAGTATAGTATAGTATAGTATAGTATAGTATAGTATAGTATTTTACAATACTATAAAAGTCTATCCAGAACAGGTGGGGAACAGGGATTAAGGGGGGGTGGTGGGAATTAAGACCATTACAATTGAGTTTAACTGGTTTGACCCAAGAGCTAGTGCGTTGACACAGAAAATCTGCTTATCTCTTGTTGCGGTCCCTGCCTGGATCCTAAACATAAACGGGCTACTTTGTTCAGCTGAAATTCTAGAGAACAGGAGATCTCTTAGATAAATGACTTCCTTGAGGCACTGAAGATGTGCCCAGAGAAGGGGGTGGGGTGGGGATAGGCCCTGTAACCGACCTCGGCCTCGAGGAGTGGACAGCAGCTGGAAAACCGGGGCTCTCAAAAATCAAGAGCTTTATACAGCAAATGCAGGGCAGGCAAGGGTACACTGTTTACACACGGGAGGGGAGGCATCCCCAGCCGGTTCGGGAGGAGGACTGGCATACAGGGAAGTAGTTGCCACCTTTAGATTGGGGCTGTAAGTGGAAAGGTAGCATCTAGGATTTAAGGGCTCGGGGGCCCACGCCTTTCATCTTAGCATTCGGGAGGCAGAGGCAGGCAGGTTGCTATGATTTCGAGGCCAGCCTGGTCCAGGACAGTGAAGGCTACACAGAGAAACCCTGTCTCGAAAAACCAAAATGAATAAAGAAATAATAATTTTTAGAAAGGGAGGAGGCTAGCAAACACTAAAGAACAGCCATTCTCCACGGTGATTTTTTTTTTCCTCCCAGCTGTAGCTTGCTTCTGATTACCCCATATTCCTGCTCCGTTGTGGTTACAGTTAGGGCAGCTGGGGTGGGGGAGCTCCTGCTACCGTGCACACGCAGAGGCACGCAAGCGGCAAGAAGGGATACAGTCTATAAGTGAGGATCCGCGAGCCGCAGATCCAGCCGTGTGTCAAGACAGTTCCGCGTGAGGGGCTGGGGAGACGGCTTAGCTGGCCACTCGCGTGGCATCCAAGCGCCAGGGCCCGAGTTCCAACCCCACACCCACATCAAAAACTGAGGTGCAGCAGCACTCGCGGAGGCAGACGCAGGAGGGTTCTGGGGTTCCCTGGCAGGTCCGCGGTCATCCTCAAAAATGAAGGTGGAAGCAACAGGAAGATACCCGATGCCAATTTCCGACCTCCCTCCCTCCCACGTGCGCTCCCCTCACGAAGAAAAAAGTTCCAAGAAGTTCTGAAGATCAAAGCTTAAGCTCACTGCACTCCAGACACCACCCTGAACACACAAGAACAATGACGTCATGTCCCCAGGCCCTCTGAATAGGGCTCTTCTTATCTTTCTTCCCGAAGCCATACAATGTGGAGACTGCTGTTGCCATGTCATTGAGATCGTGTTAGATTGCCTAACCGTTTAGGGACGATTCAGAGTGTACAGGCTCGTGCCTGGGTTTTATTCGAATGTATGGCATTTTATCCTGACTCCTGGGCACCGGTGGGATTTGGTGTGCAAGCTCTTCTTGAAGCACATCCTGGGAAGGCCAAGCATATTTGGTGCGGTATCGGTGGCCGTGAGACCCAGGAAAGTGGTGACTGAGGAGGGCGGCCTTTCTTGTTTTAACATGGGTCATCGGCTGACTCCTGGGACGGCCCGGAGGACTGTGTGATGCTTGGAAATGAAGGTGTTCTCAATGATCAGCCCAGCGCAGGAAAAGTGTAAAAACAGCTGCTGTGCTTCTTTTCTCCAGATCCTCCTCCAGCGGCCAGAAGCGCTTCTTAAGGGTGGATGTGTAGCCTGGGGATATTGTGAGAAGGAGAGAGCGAAGGCTCCTGGTCTAGCCTCCTCCTTACAGAGGACAACCACCAGCCAAATCTTCAGTACACGCTGTAGCCAGGGGTGTTCTGCAGTGTTTTCTGCTCCCCAGGCTCCAGAGGCTGGTCTCCCAGCCATTTCTTCCCTAGCTTCCCCTAGCTTCCCCTAGCTCCGTCCACGTGTTTATTAACAGAGCTGGCATCACCTGACGGCTGGACCAGCTTCCTTGCTGCACCCTGGGAGAGCCAGCACAGACTGTAAGACAATCCTGAGATAGCTGCGGAGCCCACGGGAAAGGATCAGATTGCCAAAGAGGGTGTGTGGGGTGTCAAATAGGCATTTACAATACAAGGTGTTTGTTTCTAAAGAAGAATAACATTCAAACTGGGTGTGGTTTGAATATATATAATCTCAGAATTTGGGGAGTGGGAGGAGGAGGAGGAGGACTCAAGGTCCTACTCAGCTTCATAGTCGGTTTGGGGCCAGCCTGGGGTACAGAAGGCCCTGTTTTAAGAGAAATTGAAAAGAAAAAAAGAAAGAAGAAAAATAGCATTTCAGATTAGAGGAGAATGCTCCAGATAAAGTTGATTTTTATTTTATTTTTTATTGTTCCTGAAATGAACCTGGGAGTCATAGTTTGGTAGAGTGCTTACCTACCGAGTGCAGGACCTTGGCTTCAATTTATTCTCTTTCTCTCTCACACACACACACAAGCGCACACACACACACACAGTCCTGAGTTGCATTGGTGTGAAAATGGCTGCTTGCCTTGGGCTTGCAGCAAGGGTGATCACATATCTTGTGCCCAGAGCTCACACTGGCGTCTCCGCCTGACAGCCAGCTAGGCACACATCCAATTGTCCTCTGCGCCTGTGTAACTCAAGCCTCAGCTGACGTGGTTCTGCTTCCTTGAAAGGAAGTGTAAATTACAACCTCTTTCTTTCTCTTTCTTTCTTTCTTTCTTTCTTTCTTTCTTTCTTTCTTTCTTTCTTCTTTCCTTCCTTCCTTCCTTCCTTCCTTCCTTCCTTCCTTCCTTCCTTC
>NW_026596155.1:688374-720000 GCF_907164565.1 Psammomys obesus
TTCCTTCCTTCCTTCCTTCCTTCCTTCCTTCCTTCCTTCCTTCCTTCCTTCCTTTCTTTCTTTCTTTCTTTCTTTCTTTCTTTCTTTCTTTCTTTCTTTCCAGTCCTGGGTTAGAAGTCCCCAAAGGGAATTACTCAGGGGGTGTGAAATGCTTTCTATGTCACATGTACAAGGATTATGGGTGCACACTTCTAGATTGTGGCTTCAAACCACCACTGACTTGATTTAGGGGAAACAAATGCCTTATCTTCCAAGATTGCCGCATGAGAACCCCAAAATTTCAACACAAACGGATCCAGGTCTATTAAATTCACACACACGTGTTGCTAGTTGCAGAAACTCTCTGCAGCTGCCAAAACCACACCCCTTTGAGGCAAATCGTAGTCACCTGCTGTGAAGTAAACCCAAGTGCCCACACCTGGGATTAAAATGAAAACATTGCCATAGCGCGTCCATGTTTTTTAAAGAAGCCAAAATCACAAAATTCTCATTACAGCCACCATTTCAAGTGCAGTTGGATACAAGCTACCCAAGGTTGGTGGAGAATCCATTGATAAAGGGCACCACAGTCCTCAGGAAGAGCAACTTCACGCTAGCTGCCAGCAGCAGGTGCAGGGAACCTTGGATCCCTTGCCCGTCTGGCCAGTCTGCACCAGGTTCAGAGGATCCCACGACTCCTGTGTTCAGTAGTAGTTTAGAATCACATTTAAGTCAGGATTGCACTATATTTGTATTTAGAGTTTTTCAAAATGGAGAACACAACTGAATAGAAGCCAAATGTAGGATGGGGTCGGGGGCGGGGGTACCAAATGTAGAACTTCTGTACTCTTTCCTGGATGTGTCATTTCTCCTCGAACAACAACGTGTTCTCAAACTATGAAGTGCGGCTAAGATTTGGTGTTCAGAACCATTACTGAGGTTTCCTTAGGTAGACATGCCTGAGCCATGATTATACTCAAACTCTCGCCCACTCTACAGTGCATAGGTCAGGAGCTCAGTGTCACACGAGAGAGAAGAAAGTTACATAATTTAGCATAACCTAATAGCCAGCCGACTCTCCATTACATAAGTCTTGTGTATGTTTCTTTAAGTCAGGGCTGGGTCTGGCTGTGTGAAACAAAACTCAGTAAGTGCAATAATAGCTTTCATTGTACAAAGGAGAATGATCTAGGGCTAAAATATTGGTTCAAGGATCATCAGGGACTCACAGTCCCTCTATCATTTTCCCACCATCGTATACATGACTTCCATCTATCCTCGAATAACTTTATGCAACAAGATACCTGCAAAACTTCCAGGAAGAAAAAGTGTAAGACAGCAACAAAGTTGCTCAATTCCTTTCAAGAAATTTGCAACAATGCCTTACAAAATGCCCCGGCCTGATGTCTCATAGGCAGGTTAGATTTTATGGGCTGTTGTAAAGAAGGGATAGGAAGGAAACTTTCATCGCCATTGTTATCTGGCACGCTCTGACAGAGGAAGAAGGCAAGAGGGTGTAGCTGAGAAAGTCGTCTTTCTATTTCTATTGTAAAAACCGTTGCAGAGGTAGAGTGCATCATGAAGATGAAAATGTGGTGTCTGAGAGCTAGTGTAAGAGCTTAATGAACAGGGAGGATGTTCGAAGCCAGGCATGGCAGTGCATGCCTGTGGCCCCAGCCCTTGGGAGGCTGAGATAGGAAGGCTCTTGAGAGCTTGAGGCCAGCCGGGGATACAGAGCAGAACCCCATCTCAGCAACAGCAAAAGGAGTGCTTCTCAGTGATTTAGAAAACATGGACTTGAAACATATTGCTGTGAAAACATACTGCCAGTTCCAACCGTACGTATGAATAAGCTGGGCCTGGTGGCACACACCTTTAATCCCAGTACGTGGGAGGCAGAAGCTAGTGGATCTCTGTGTTGGAGGCCAGCCTGGTCTACAGCGTGAGTTCCAGGACTGCTAGGGAGACACAGAGAAACCATGTCTCAAAAATAAAATAAAATAAAATAAAATAAAATCTTGCTTTAAAGTATCTTACATATATTTCAGAATTAGTTACTGTAAATCAGTTTTTCATTCTGTGTCTGTGTAATCATGTATTGTGTGCTGATGAATAAACCTGGGGCTTTGCACATACTAGCAACATGCTCTGCCACTGAACTACACCTCTTGTTCAAGCCCAGCTGTTCATCATTGTTGACGTCGTTTTGAATGCGGGAAATTGCTCTTACTCTCACATTTCACCTATTGCTCAAAAGAGAATGCCTCCATATACAGCCTGAGGAGTCAGACACATCTAGGCAGGGTCAGGGGGAGTGGAAGGTGATTGGACTTGGGCATGACATAGTAGCAAAACTGAAACTCTAAAACTGAAAAAAAAAAAAAAAAAAAAATGGAAGACAAAAACCAAAACAACAGATTAGTAACAAGTTAAAAAGCCTTAGTAACACCTGGAAGTTACTAAGCACAACTGAAGTTCCGGTGGTCATCCCAGGGATGCGTTTTGGCCACAGACCCACCCCAACTCCTCAGGAGCATCTTGTGTGGACATAAGAGCAGTGAGCCTCCTGGGTGCGGGTGTTGCCCAACAGGCCCACCTCGCTCAGAACTGCCCCTTTTCATTCACACCTTTCACATATCCCGTCTCACACAAGTATGTGGAGCCATAGTGAGAAGTGGCTTAGAAGCATAGCTGAGGAGCTGTGACCTACAGATAGTCATTATGGGGGCCTGGACTGGAACTATGTGCAAAACCACTAATTATGCAAATTTATATGCATTCACTTACTATTTTTTTTTAAGAACATAGCATATATGAAGTACTATGCTTCTCTTTTCTGTGAGGATAAAAATAGGTCTCACTGTGTGTGTGTGGGCTGCAAGGCGGGTGGGGGAGGCCTTCCTGATTAAAGCATCTGATAGTGGATGGCTGTTAGGGAAAGAAGCAGAAATTATAAAGCCTTATCACACATAAAGGAACTTCAAATATTTCAGAGAAAAGAGTGAAGAAAGATTGCCAGAGGTTTATTTAGAGATTTTATATATTTTATTTTATGTATATGAGTGTTTTATCTGCACATACCTCTGTGTACCAAATCAATACAGAGGCCAGAAGAAGGTGTCCGATCCTTGGGAACCGGAATCACACCTTTTGCTGGCCACCACTGAAAGGATGGGTATCAGCCCAGGACACCCCAAGATCAAGTTCTCAGCCAGCACAAAGGAGATTTATTTGTCCCAGAGGGACAGATGTCAGGAACTAAGGGACAAAGACAGAGGAGAAGGGGGAGGGAGCAAGGGAGAGGAGGAAAGGGCATTTGCCCTGGAGCTGGGGACAAAGGACTGCCTCTGGATAGAGAGGAGACAGATGAGGCCGGTAAACAAATGGTGGTTTATAAAGGCACAAGGGGTTTAATTGGACAGGTTAATTAGGGGAGCTGAAGGGGCTTTGATTGTAGGACTTCAATACCTTGCTAGTCAGCCTCAGGAGAAGGAAGTGGCCAAATAAGGGAACAGACCTTGGGGGCTAGGTAATCTAGGAATGTGATCTAACGGTTTTTAGCAAGGGAGAGGGGATGGGGAGAAAGGCAAGGCCTGAGCTTGCCATGCTTGAGCTGGCCAAAGCCCCCTCACCTGTGTGGGTACTGGGAGGAGAACCTGGGTACTCTGGAAGAACAGCCAGTACTCTGAACCACTGAGCCGGCTCTTGGATGCCCAGAGCTTTAAAGATAGCTTTGTCGGACTGCTAATGTGTGAGTGCCGGACAGAGAACTATCATTATTATCATAAAGTGAGCCACCAGCCGAGGCCAGGAGAGGGAACCACTGGCGTGTCTTGGAGGTAGAACACATGAAGTAATTGCTTTTTGTTTCCATTTTTTTCAGTTTTGGCTGTTTGAGACAGGCTTTCACACTGTAGCCCAGGTTAGCCCAAGGCTATCATTATGTAGCCCAAGCTGGAAGTCTCGCTCTGCCAAGGCAGGGAGGTGGCCAACTTGGTGGCCCATTTTCTGCCCAGATCGGCTGCTGCCTACAGGCTTTATCTCCACTGCAGACAAAGATAGCGTTGCCTTCCCAATTAAGCTTTCCAAATCCATTTGCAGACAGTATCTGAACTACCCGTGGAGGGGTACAAGCCTTTTACTCCAGGATTAGAGCTAACGGCTTAAAATAGAAAACGCTGCCGATTGAGACTTAACAGGACCATTTACTCCTGCTCAGTATACTCAGACCCAGGACGTATCGGCACATCCTTCCTGGTTTTATTTCGACTGGAGCTCAGGGGAGTCTAAGATCCTTTGTTCTAGATTTAGAAAACCCCAGGCTTTGTTTCTTTTTCTTATCGTGCTTTATAAAACCTATATATTTAAAGTAATTAGGTGAAATCCTTGTTACGGATATAGCCCCTTTTTAGAAGAGGGCCTTGCCTGGGCTACCCTTCCCTCTCTTTTATTGCCATTTGGTATGACTATTTAACTTTTAAAAAATGATTTGCAGCCCGACCCTGCTATGCCAACAGAAATTCCTCTCTAGGTCTAGAATTGTATCACTTTATTCGTACTGTACCGAGGGACCTGACTGAAACAGCCGAAGGATGAATCTGGGCTCTCCGGTCCAGGGTACTCCGGCTCCTCAGGGTCGCGAGGCCTGTTGAGTGATGTTTGAGCGGGTTGTGGCACCTTCAGGCCCTGGCTCCGATAGCAGGCCAGTGGGAGCGGCTACGATTACACCCGGCCCCCTTCAGGCCCAGCTGGGGGCTCTCTAGCTGGCCTGGGCTGGGTCCCACATCAGCCCTGTGAACCAGGGAGGGAGATCACCGTCCTGAACCAAGCCACCCAGCTGGGGCTAAATTTCTTCTAAGTTTTGAAGATTCTGAAAACTTCGGTAGGCCCTGGGAAGAAGAGTCCGGAGTTCAGCGGAGTATCCTAAAATATTCCTGGGCTGTCTTCTGCCTTTGCAGCGACTTTATGGAGGACTTGGCTTAGCTCAC
The DNA here is from genome assembly GCF_907164565.1 of Psammomys obesus. Classification (NCBI taxonomy): domain Eukaryota; kingdom Metazoa; phylum Chordata; class Mammalia; order Rodentia; family Muridae; genus Psammomys; species Psammomys obesus. Next base: position 693,342 of record NW_026596155.1, read on the forward strand.
CGTTTTTAGTAATTAGTAATTGTTTAAGTCTGGAAACTTAGTTCAGTTACTGCCTTACTTTTTTTGCATGCATTTTGCAGAGCATGCGGCGAAACTGATAAGAATAGATATAAAACCTGGGATACTCGCAGCGCAGCGAAAGGATACAGGTAAAGAGGGGACAGAAACAAAGCGGCTCGGGGTCCGAGCGCGCTCCCCGAGGAGGTAACCGGAAACTACATTTCCCAGAGTGCCGCGCGCCGGGCCGCCCCCGTCCTGCCCCGCCCCGGCGGCTCTGGGGCGCGCTCCGCGGGGCCGGGCACGGGCGGCTGGGCACGGGCGGCCGGGCGCGTCCGCGGGGTGTCCGAGCGGAGCTGGCGCGGCGCCGGCGGAGCGGGTGTGGCGGCTCGGCCTGCGCGGCGGGCGCGGACAGCGAGGTAACCGCCGCGTCGCTCCGCGCGCGGGACTCGGCCGGGCGACGCCGGCGCCGGCCCCCCGGGAACCGAGGGGTCCCCGGGCGGGCCTCGCGGGCGCAGGTGCTCGGGTCCGGGGCGGGCGGCCTGCGGGGTGTCCCCTCCGCGGGGCTCCGGCTGTCCGCGCGGTGCGGGCTGAGCGCGCAGCTAGCTCCAGGGAGGGTCCCCGGTTTGTGGACACAGTTCGGGGTTCCTCGCCGCCTCCCGGGCTTGCACGGTCCTGACGTTCCGGTTTGGGAAGCTTGTTACGTGGGCTTTCCTCGGGGCAGCGTTTAGTAGCACGCTTTCCGTGGAGATCCTCGCAGTTCTGAGTCTTTCTGTTAACCTGCTTTCACTGCCTACCTTTGCATTTTTGCTTCTTACCCTTCAGGTATGGTTAGCGTAGGAGGGTACTTGGGCAGAGGTCTTACTTAGAACCTGGCTTGCCACAGTAATTACCCTGCCAGGTGTACGTGGGCTGTCGTTGCCTTTCTTTAATACTGTTTTTTTCTCTTACATAACTGTTTTCAACCTCGTTTCTCCGTCTCCCGTGAGCCCTGCCCTGCTGAGGGCCGGGTGGTAGCCGCTTGGCCGAGCAGAGACCCTCTGCTAAGGCCACCGGAGCAAGTGCACGCAGGTAGCTTTGCCATTCCTTAGCTGTTGCTTTTATGCCTGCTCCCTCCTGGCACCTCTTTGGTTTGTCAGTCAAACTGACTGACCTACTTAAAACTTTGGTCAGGTTGCCTTGAACATACCCAATAGTAGGAACACGAATGTTAAAAGAAATCACGAGATTGCTATACTCAGCTGTATGCGCTTGGATCCATATTCGTTCTTATATTCTCCCCCGCCCCAGGGGCCCTATGCGTGCTCAGAGAACACGCTACCACCGAATACATTCCCAGTCCGAAGTTTTACATTAAAACTACTCTTTCAGCGTTTGATACTACCAATGCCGTTGATTTGTAACTTTATATTTTCCTTGATAATTCCAAATCCTAATTTTAAAATCACAGCGAGTAATTAAGCAGAGTGTATGATTTCCCTGTCCCTACAGAAACACAGCCTCCCCGTGGCTAAGTCCCTCGTGGGACCAGAACCTATATTGAGGTTTCATTATCTCTCAGAAAATCGTCCTTTATTTACGGTAGGATTCAAATCGCGTCAGGAGTTGAGGCAGTAACGCAGTTAATCGGGCGCTTGCTAGCCTTGGGATCATGTCCAGCGCTGTGCAAACTGGGCATGGGGGTGCACACCTGTGATCCCAGTCCCTGGAGACAGGCAGGAGTTCACGGTGATCCTCAGCCCCATGTGAGTTTGCAGCAGCCAGGCCGTATGAGACCCTGTCTCTAAACAACAGCAGTCTATCCCTCTGCCTTCTGTTCTGAGGAAGATAGAACAGTGGCCTGAGCTCACGGCTGCAATTAGTTCTCGGTTAAATTCCCTGCTCTGCACTCATTGGCTGTTCAATCATGGCAAGTTGTTATCTGAACCTGTTTCCTTCGCTGTGGAAGAGGGATAAAAATACTGCCTGCCTCTGTCTTCCTGGAATTGTGAGGATTAATTGTTATTGGATGTGGGGTCATTTTATGCAAGCCCTGGACACGTGCTGTGTTTAAAGTGCTCCAGCACTGTTTGCTGCCCAGTGGCCAGCGCTTTGTGACACCTTTGTTTTGTCTCTTGGAAAGGTTGGTTGTACACCGGTTTTATTACGTGACTGCATCTGTGCTTTATTATTTGCTTCTGATTTATTTAATTGGTCCCTGTAAGTTAGAGGCGGAATTATGAAGGATTGGGGATGCCTTGGGAACTCCCTGCGCCTCTGTTATTCTTAATCCAAATCTGTAGCATGCCTACACACACACAAGTAATCTCCCTGGAGTCTGAGAATTGTGAATGTATTTGTATTTTCTGGAGAGTAGCTCTCTCTGCCACTCTCTGAATCTCTTTCTCAGATTCCAGCTGTAGTTGTTCCCAGACTTTCTTTTCTAGAAAACCTGCAGATTTTTTTTTTTTTTTTAATGGGAGTGGGGTGGTAGAGTGTGGAAAGGAGAAAATGGGATGTTTGAGGAGAGCACTCCCCTTCCCTGTAGAAGTGGAAGGCGATGTTCACCTTCATACACGCTTCCTTCTGGAGGCAAGGCCGCAATTGAGCGTTAGCGTTAGTCTATTGACGTAATGGTGGACAGGCTGTCATTATCAACCGTCTGTTCCTACCCTGCCCGCCAGCTTGGGCGGGCATTAGACAGTCCAGTACTATATTACAGCCCAGCATGTTTGAATATTACTTTAAGTGCTAAAAGATAACTTGATTTATTTTAAAATTTGACATTCTTGTTCCCAGTAGAATACAAAAATGCTAAGAAAATTATTTTATCTTTCAAAGTAGATATTTATGCAGCATACTTGTAACTATGTAATGTTTTTGTATGTCAAAAAATGAAAGTTTTATTAAATCCTAATTGATGATTATTTTGACATTCAGTATTGTTGGCTTGGAAAGAACACACCTTGTGTGTTTTACAGAAAATTTTAACTGTCTTATATAGCTCTATTACTATGTTGTAGTTTGTTTTTAATTTGTTACAGGTTAACTTACCCTCTTGAACTGTAGCATCAGTGTGTCAGTTATTATAGTAGGGTTTAGAAGGGACTCCGCTAGGTGCACCTTCGCCCTGTGCAGCATCGCAGGGCTGGGCTGTAAGGCTCTACAGTGGGAAGCCCTACTCCACTTCCGGGTGAGTCATGGCAGCATTCCCAGTGCATGGAGGGGGAGTGTGAGGGTCGGGGTGCTGTCGGACCTACCACTGATGCTCTCACAGAGTAGTTAGTATCTTTTTCCTTGACTGTTTCCCCTGTGATATCGGGCGGTATTATTTTTTATTGGAAATCCGAATGGCTTACAAAGTTGAAGGTTCCTAATCTCAATCCTCGGGAATCTGGAGCAAAGAGCAGCACTGTGGCTCGGCAGACCTGCTTCTCATAGGTGCAATCTGAGAGCAGGTGTCACTGAGAGAGCAAAGCAACGCGGTGTTTGTTGGGGGGGGGGGCTTCTTAGCTGTGAGATCACCCACGTCATCTTAACAAAGAGTTATTTACTTCAGCTGGGAGAGTTTGAGTTAAACCAGCTGTATGTGAAGAACAAGTGGTAACCATTTTTGAAAAACACCAGACTAATGGGACCACTGCTGCTTTAAGTCAGCGATTTTGGAACTCTAAGAAGCTGGAGAATATTCGCTGTGTGGAGAGAACATTAGTAATACTGTTGGTGCTCAATGGGACATGTCCAGGCGCTGCCACGGAGTTCGGGCCAAGGCCAGATTGGACAGTGGTGAGACTTGGGCTTTGTGGTCAGGGTTATCCATGTTGACTCCTGGGCATTCCTGCCCCAACCTGTGTGGTGGTGGGTGGGCTTTACTACCTTCTCAGAGCCTCTTTAGCCACTACAGTTAGTACTAGTGCCTGTCTGGATGGCATTGCGATGAATACATATGAAGTAGTTAGGTCACACAGCTAGTGTGTGTGTGTGTGTGTGTGTGTGTGTGTGTGTGTGTGTGTATAAGAAAAGAACAACAGAGAGGTAAGTCTTTATCTTTTGCTTGGAGGGTTCTCAGTATTTGCATCATAGTATAAACCATTATAAAATATACTTTATTTCTTTGCTGTAAAAAAATATTAACTGGAAAATTGTGTTCCTAGACAAAAACCTCTGGGCCAATACTTTATCAAAGTAAAAAAAATCATTTATTAGATGCCTACTGTATACTAAATCCAAAGCTAAATACTTTATATTGTGTCAGCTCTTCTGAATTTTGCAACTGCCTTAAAGGAAAGCCCAAGTTCAGAGTCATTTTGTGTGACTCAGCCAAGCCTTCACAGGTAGTAGAGAATCCCAGACTGTCTGACTCCAAGTCTCTGCTATGAGCCAGGAGTTTATGTACCTTGTGTTAGAACTATGTTATGGCTAACATAGTTCTCCACAAAAGATGCAAGGCAACAGCTTTCTGGAACAGTGTGGGAGTTAAAACTAGAACCCACTAACTGAAACTCAGGGTTGCGCTGGTAACAGCCTGAAGACTAAAGCCAAGCTGACACGCGCCCCTTTACGCCTGCACTGGCCACGCTGAAGAGCCGTCCTGGAGACCAGAGAGCCCACAGAGCCTGAACTAATTCCTGCGTGGCCGCGAGACCCCAAGGATTGCTGGCTCACAGGCTAGAGCAGTCCTCCTTTACGAATGAGGGCAACTCAGGAGAGCATGTAACACCCCAGGAATTACCCCCACTGCCAGCTTACCACCAAAGATGTGATCGCTGTACACGGATTTTAAAGTATGAAACGACCCACTTAAAATACCAGCTGGAGTAGTGATATTTAGTCATTCTCCTGTCTTAGAGTTACTTTGAAGTGCTTTGGGAGTATGGTTTGTATGACCTATGCCTAAAGTTCTGTGGACTGTTTGAGATTCCTCTACATAGTTCTCCATAGCAAACAGCGCTTGGAGTCAGTTCATTATGCAAGTCCAAAACGGCAATTGTATAAATGATCACATTTTTTATTTTAAAATAGAGCTTGTACAGTCTGTACTTAAGTTTAAAGCTGTGAGTGTGTGTCATCAGATCCGGCGTGGAGTGACAGTGAGGACAGGAGCGGGACAAGAGGCTTTATTTAGTAAGAACTGTTTGACGATGGGAGTTAATGAGAGAGGCAGGACCAGCAATGGGGAAAAGCAGGACGCAGAATGTCTGAGACTTGCCAGTGGGGGCCTTGAGGACAGAGAGGCCGAGACAGCCCCGTCTCACCATCCGCTAGGGCTGCCTCTCCTGTGCTAGCCTGTACGCCTCTGTTCTTGCCTTGACCTGTTACTGCTGTTTGTATCTCTCTGGATGACCAAGCTCCTCAGAAGCAGGCATTACTGCATGTCTGGATCCTTCACATTTTCGGGTTTATCTTAGTTTTTAAATAAGATTACTTTGGGCATTCTTTTTGGGGGGTGATTTTGAGACGGGGTCTCACTCTGTAGCCCTGGCTGTTCTGAAACCAACTTTGTAGGCCAGGCTGTCCTTGAACTCACAGAGAGCTGCCTGGTTCTGCCTCCTGAGTACTGGGATTAAAGTGTGTCACCACACTCGACCTGTGCAAACATTTTTAAAAAAAAAGATCTATTTATTACATATACAGTATTCTGCCTGCATGTACACCTGCACACCAGAAGAGGGGATCAGATCTCACCAAAGATGGTTGTGAGCAACCACATGGTTGCTAGAAATTGAACTCAGGATGGACCTTTGGAAGAGCAACCAGCGCTCTTAACCTCTGAGCCATCTCTCCAACCCCTGTGCATACATTTTTAAAAAGGGAAATATGAGATAGATTGGAAATATGAGATAGTTTAAAATAGTCCAAAACTTTCTTCACAGTTAGAATCTGACTCCTTTTTTGATTCAGGGTCTCCCTGTGTAGCCTGGACCTGGAACTTGCTGTATAGCAAAAGCTGACCTTGAGCTCGTGATTCTCCTGCCGTAGCCTCCCTGGTGCTAGAGCGTAAGCCTATGCTACCATGCCTGACTCTGGGGTCTGGTTTTTCTGCAGCAGTTTTTCTATGAGTCACTTGTTTTTCTCTGTGTTGGAATTCTGAGTCTGTCTGGAGGATCAGCGGTCAGGCACTCTTAAGTGTGCTTTAACCTATGGGTGATCTGCTTTTTCAGTTTGGCCTTGGCTGCATACAGTTTTAGTAACGCAGAACAGGGGCCGTTCTTCCTTGAGCGCCAGGGATTAGTGCTTCTCAGACTCTGTGGCCAAGGGCTAGTTTGTGGGACAGTGTTTTTATAAAAGATAGCAAAATGAAATGGAAATGGCATATAACTTGTAATTATTCAGTACTCTTTCAAGTATCTACATGCTTCAGCATACAGATTTCTAAGGACTCCGTTTTTAAACTTGCATTACTCACATCATTACCAACCACAGATTCTGCTTTTTCTATTCATTCTTGCACCCTCAGAATCTGCAGTACGACCTGTGTGATACTGACGGGTGGAATGAATGATTGTGTGTGGTTAAAACCTATTCGACTACCGCGTAGCACCAGCATGCTTTATTGTGTGTGTTCAAACTAATGTTGGTTTGTGTGTGCATGCTGTAATAATTGAAACGCTTTCAAACTGCTGGGAAATACTAAGTCCCTTTGGTCACATACGTTATTCAGCTTTCTATTACTGTAACAGAATTATGAAGATGGCTTCTTTAAAAAGAGACTTATTTTGGCTCCCAGTTTTAGAGGTCCTAGTTAGTTTAGTTGACTTGTTATAATCTGCTGTGCTCACGCAGATCATGGTGGGAGTGTGTCCTCCAAAGGGGATCCCCGCTTGTTTCTGTACTCTGAGACAGGAGCTCTCAGTCTGCGTTGTGACCCTTTGGGGGTTGAATGACCCTTTCCCAGGGGCCCGCATTATGATTTATAACAATAGTAAATTACAGTTACGAAGTAGCAACGAAAGTAATTTTATGGCTGGGGTCACCACAGCGTGAGGGACTGTGTGTACTGAAGGGTCTCAGGGTTAGGAAGGTTTGAGAGCCTCTGCTCTAAGATTTCCTCCTCACCTTCACCACTAACAGTCACCACCTCCCAGCACCACCTCCTGAGCAGCAAGACTTTGAGACCCAAGCTTTTCGTCACCAGGACTAGTTTAAACCTGTTTACTCTAAGTCACAGTCCATCAGTTCTTTAGACTTGATTTCAAACCAGTTCAGGTTTGGGTTTATTCTCTCTCTCCCTCTCCCCTTAACCCCTCTTACATGAACAGTGGGAAATATCCTCTTCTTTGATACTTGGCCACATCTGAGAAACATGGTCCACCCATGTGATGTAGATAAAATCCATGTCCTGTTAGTTCCGTGTACTAGACTTTCAGACCATTATGGCTTCAGTAAACTAAAAGGGTCCAGTTCAAGCAAGGAAGTAATTTCCAACATTCATCATTTGAATGCCTTCTTAATAAAATAGGCCCCTGATCAGAACTATCACATAAAGTATTTACTGCTATAATAATTTTGTTCATAGAACATGTAAATAGCATTATTAAAATGATCATAGCATCTACGATAGCCTAACGCCACAGTGTGCTGCGTGGACCCAACAAACCATGACCCCTTTGAAACCATGAGCCAAAGTAAGTAACTCGTGTCTCCTTTGTGCTGTTTACTAAGTCAGGTAACTTTGTATAGCTACTAGAGCAGTAACCAACACATTTACTGCACATATTTTACATTTTGCTAGGAAGCTGTAACAACAAGCCACTTTATGAGGAATGCAATGAAAAGATAATAATATTAGGTCATGACAGGCACACAGAAGAGACTCACCCCAGCCGGTCTAGGGACCCAGAAATTGTGAAGACGCTATTCTTTTCTTAAAGATTTACTTTTATTATTTGTGTGTGTAGAGGTATGTGCGCATGAATGCAGGTGTCCACAGATGCCAGAGGCGTTGGACTTCCTGGAGCTGAAATGAAAGTGTGAGCTGTCTATGGAAGGTGCATGAAATCAAACTCAGACCTTCTGGAAGCTGTGTGTGCCCTCAACTCCTGGGCCATCTCTCCAGCGTGAAGATTCTTAAAGTGTGTTTGGTCTCTTTGTTTTCTTATCTTTTCTTTTCTTTTTTTTTTTAATGGGGTCTCACATTGTAGTCCCTGTTGTCATAGAACTGACTATGTAGCTCAGGCTGGCTTAAACTTGAGGCTCTTCTACTTCCTTGGCCTCGTGGTATTGTGATTACAGCTTGGAGAAGGCTTGAGTCTTGAAAATGAGTAAGGGCTATAAAGGTTGCTGGTGAAGGGCATTTCAGAAACCGTGGCTAGTCTAAGAGTAGGTGGAGGGACGGGACGTAGCTGAGAGTAAGGGAGAACGGTGGCTTGTCTGAGCACGGTGCTCTGTGTCTTCATTGTCAGTCTCGTTCTCTGTAAGTTAGTTATTTTGCATTCATTTATGTGTTACACTGGGCCTGCATCAGGTCGTTAGAACCTGCTTCTGTTGAATAAGTTTTGTTTGGCCCTTCATGATTTGTTGATATTAGCAAGAAGAGGAGAGGAAACAGGAGGCTCCAGTGTGCTTCATTGTCTTAATGTTTCGGGGTATCTTGAGATGGATTCACATGGCCTTTTCTCTTTTTTCCTGCTGCTGCTGCCTCTTTTTAAATCAGCTTAATGTGCTGAGAAGGGGGGTTGTTCTGTTCTCTGTAGGGGGCAGGAATCTTAGATACAGTTGTGAAAAAATGCTTGCTGTTGTTAAGTTCTGGAGCTTAGGGTGAGCTGTGTTGCTCTTGAACACTGGTACATAGTGCTGTGTGTTGTGCAGGTTCCTGTGTGAGCAACTGCGTGTGTGTGTGTGTGTGTGTGTGTGTGTGTGTGTGTGTGTGTGTGTGTCCGTGTGTCCGTGTGTGCTTGTGGAGGTCAGAGAACCAGCTCAGGTGTGGTTCCCCAGGAGACGTCCGCCCCTCTAAGACTCTTGGCTGGGGCACTCATCTAGGCTGGTGGCCAGAAGCCTCAAGGGTTCACTTCTTTCTGCTTCCTCATCGCATAGTCAGCTTTTTATGTGGGTGTTGGGGATCAAACTTGGGGCTTCATGTTCAGGCAAGGCAGTCTTCCTCCTGGGCTGTCCTTAGTTTATAGTCTTTCTAGTCCCAAATTCCATGATGTTCTTCAGACAGCTTGCCTTCCCAAGACAATCTGAGACCCATTTCTTCCTGGAGTGTGGGGAGATGTAGAGCATGGTTAAAGGCGCCCTTGAGCATGGCTGACATTAATAGTGAGTGCCAACTGTAAGCACTCTGCCTGACCTTTGTTTTTACATGAATGGAAGTGTCAGGGCTGGGGAGATTCTGTCAAGAGTCTTCCCTGGCTCCCCGATTTTCCTGAGGAAGAAAAGACTGCCAAACAGCCAGCTGAGTGACCTTTGTGTCACTCTGAGGAAGCTACACAACAACTGGAACCACTTGCTGCTGAGGCGAGGCTTCTGAAGAGGTGGTCCAGGCATGGCTGTTACAGTAACTCACTCCAGACCTTCCACACAACAGTTTCCTGGCTAGAGAAGGGGGCAGGTTCCTCTTGGTCTAGTAGGGAGATTGTGTAAGGGGCAGCCAAAGCTGGTATAAATACAGCTGGTCATTTACACGAAGGTCTGAATGACTGGTGCAAACACCCTTTTTCTGCGTAGGTGAAGCAGGCTGTCATACTTACATGGTGAACTGAGTGGAAGTACCTTCCTGTTTTGCCTCCTCTGGTCTTAAAATATTGTGTTCATTAAAAGAATCTCGCTAGTGTTCTTTTCTCTCCCCCCCCCCCCGTTTTAAATATGCATCCATCATTTGTAGAGTAGACTGATTGGTGATACAGAGAAACAAACAGAACAGTGGCAGAGGTGAGAGGCAGTGGGGACTGAGGAGTCCCAGTGTCCTAGGCCTGCAGAGGTCCTGGTGCCTGAGGCCTGCGTGAGAGCTGCACACTGGAGGTTCCCCTGCTGCTGTGCCAGGGCACCACAGGCCGTGAGCATTGCCAAAAATCAGCCCTGGAAAAGCGCCTGTTTGCCACCGAAGACCCGGCCCTTCAGTGGGCAGCATTCTTGTTCTTTTTCAAAGTTGAAAATGCTGCATTGTAGAACAGACTGTTTAAAGAGAGTTCTTATAAAGGCTTTTTTTGTGTAGGCATGTTTATGGGAGAGTGAATGTAGTTGTGTGTGTGTGTGTGTATGTGTGTATGTGTGTATGTATGTGTGAATGTATACATGCCTGTGTGAAGATGGAGGCCAGAAGTCATTCCTCGAGAACCTGCCTCATTCTTTTGACACAGCATTGCTCACGGTGCCTGTGTCTCCAGTTAGGCTAAACTGGAGGGCCGGTAGGCTCCAGGGATCAACTGCCGTTGCTCCTAGCGCCGTGTCTACAGGGTTGCCCTATCCTCTGACGCAACGAGCCGTGTGGGTGCACACCTGTGCTGGTGTGTGTGGAAGTCAGAAGCCAGTGCCCTCTCCCTCAGTAGTGGGCCGCCTCATTTTTCCGAGACAGTGCCTCAGCCGTGGTCGGGAGCCTGCCAGTTTGAGTTGACTAGCTGCAGACCCAATATTTTACCTGGGTGTTGGACATCAAACTTGTTCACTTTATGTGGCGTGCTTTTGTCACAAGCATTTTACTGATCGACATCTCTCTCTAGCTTTATGTAGACATTTTTGAGCTCCTGTGTCTGTTTCAAATCTAACCTCAAATTTTGACGATAATTTTAGAATAATGAATATTCTAATACTTATGTGGCATTGCATGAATTCAGACATAAAGATAGGGTAATGATCCCTGCTGTTGTAATGTTCAGATCTGTCTATGTCTGTCTGTGTATGTATGTGTGTGTGTGTGTGTGTGTATATATTATATCTAGCTATGTCATCTATTTATATCTATACCTGTTTATCATCTATCATCAATATCTGAATTGAATCCTCACCTCCACCCCTGAAAAAAATTATATTACCATCTTACAAGATGTCAGTGTGCGTTATTCAAGTAAATCTAACACACAAATAAAACAAATTAGAGACGCGGAAAGCCTCACGGAAGGCAGAGCTCACACGTCACTGGGAGGTCAGAGAAGGCTTCCCAGAGACTTTCATTCAAGCTGGGACTTGACATTATTCCCTCCCGGCAAACGGCTGGAGCACTTGCACAATTACTCTGCCAAACTGAGCAAGGGAGTATGAGGTGTGCTGGAAGAATGGCCTCTGCAGGACTGACGCTCTGACTGCCATCTTCTAGAGGGGTGGCCGTAGCAAGGAAGGCCGCTTAGGCCTGGACTGTTAGGACTCCCTGAGAAAGCCTGGGTGGGTGGCACACGGAGATTTCCTGAGCGCTCTTTGCGTCTAGGGAAGGCGAGGATCTTAGTGTCCATGTTTTGCTCTATAGCTCTCTAATTTGCAGAGTTCTGAACAGCAGTGTGGTGGAAGTGGCTGCGGATTGCAGAGCCCCACCTCCTGGCCTGAGCCTGGCTGACCTCATAGCTCAGAGTTGTGAGGACTGTGTAGGGCACGGAGGACAGTGGCTGCACGTGTGTCTGTGATCGTGCTGCTGGTGGTTCAGGTGACGCTATACTGCCGTGGTGGCAGCCGTGGCAGCCTTCAGACCTCGCTCTGCGAGCTGACCCTCCATTCGAGGTATGGCAACCTATAGATATATTGTGAGTTGTGTCACGAGTATGCTGGAATACTGCTGTCCTTTTTCTGCTTTGGTTTTCTTTACCCTATAGTCAGGGTAACACTTGGTGTGCAAGTCTATGCATTTGTGACAGTGAGGGTGCGGAACGCTTCCGTCTAGCAGACCTTCCTGTGGCACCTCTGGCCACACCCCCTCCCTGCTCTGACTTCAGGCTGCTCCACTGTTGCTGACTCTGATTGTGCTCTTTTGAGAATATATATGTGGGCTGGTAAAGTGTAGTTTACTTTAAAGTAAAGTATTGTGGACCAGTGTCCCATCCTGGAAATGTGTCAGCATGGGTTTACACACATCTCGACATCATTTGGCTTGTTTCTAGGTTTTAGCTGTTGTGACTAGAGCACCTATCAAATTTTATAACAAGTTCTTAAAGCAAATGTAAGTTTTCCTTTCTTAAGAGTAAATTGGTTTGCTTGGTCATATTGTATGTTTATTTAAAAAAAAAAAGTCAAAACATATTTTAGAATGCCTGAATTGTCTTATAGTCTCACCAGTAATATTGAAAAGGTTCAGGCGTTTCTTATCTTTATCAGCACTTGCTAATTTTTAAAATAGTTTTTATTAGCATACAGACAAGCTGGTTTCATTATGAGATTTTCATACATCTCTCATCATATTGCTCTTATTCACCACCCCTGTCCTCTCCTCTCTCACTGCTTCCTACACCCTGCAGTAGTCTTTCTTCATGACACATACTTTATACCATCCCCTCTTCTTCCCTTCCCCTCTCCCTGCAGACCTCATTGTCCGCTCTCAGGAGCCCTACCCACTGGCACACCCTGCCCTCCAGCTGCACACACATGCGCTTGTGTGTACACTCATTTAAATCTGCATTTCTCACATGAGTGGGAACATTCTTGCCTTTCTAAGTGTTGCTCATTTCACGTAAAGATCTCCAGTTCATACATTTTCTTGTGACGATAGTAATTTCACTCTTCCTAGCAGCCGAATAAAACATGTTCTTTAACCATTCATTTGCTGACAGTATGCAGGGTGGTTCCATATCTCGGCTGCTGTGAGAGAATGTGAATGTAGGAGCATCTCTAGGACAATGATTTAGAATCTGGTGTATACAAACGGGCTACAGCGGGATCACGAGGTAGTTCTAGGTTTGGGGTTTTTTAAGAACTGGGCTCCCTGATGCTGTGTGTTTCCACCCACACCCCACTAAAGGGCTATCTGCCCACATCCTCCCCAGCAGAGGCTGCTTGTTTTCTTGGGAATAGGCATGCTGACAGGTGAGGTGGATCTCAGACCACTTATAGCTTCCATTTTCTTGGTGGTCAAGGAGTTGAGCATGCTTCCAGTGTTTATTGAGCTGTCAGTTCAGACATCAGCCCCTTTATGGACTGGTTTACTTGGGGGTTTGGTATTTAGAGTTTTTTATAAGATTCTGGATGATAATCCTCCTTGTACTTGGCAGATTTTCTTGAATTCTTTAAGCTGCCTCTTCATTCTGTTATTTTCTTGCCTTACAGAAGCTATTTGATTTCATTTCATGCAAGCTCAATTGTTGATTCCTGGGATTGGTTTTATCTTGGCAATTCTGTTTAGTGCGAGGTGGGATTTTCCTCATGGTCTGAGTTTAGCCTCTGTCACTGGCTCTCAGGAAGCAGCCAACAACCTTCCCAAGTCAGGCCGAGCCCTTGTTGCCCACCTGCTTCGCGTTCCAGAGCTTTGAGCTCCTCTGACTCGCTGCTTCACCCTTTTCCACCAGAGAAACACACACATCCATCTCCCACCCAGCAGCCCAGTGACAGGAAGCAAGGAATGATGAGTTTTAATAGAAAAAAACTATAATCGGTAATTCCGCTGCAACCCAATCTTGGTAATCAATAATCCTGATGTATCTGGTTTTTGTTTTGTTGTTTGTTTGTTTGTTTGTATGCTTGGTTGGTTGTTTTGTTTGAAACAGGGTTTCTCTGTGTAGCTTTAGCTGTCCTGGTCTCACTTTGTAGACCAGGCTGTCTTCGAACTCACGGAGATCTACCTGCCTCTGCCTTCTGAGTGCTGGGATTACAGGCATGTGCCACTGTTCCTGGCTGATTTATCTGTTTTTGAAAAATATGTTTTTGTAGTGATTGCTTTTTTAGAAAATATGTAACCTATGGCTATGAGGTAATCTTTCTTATGTAGAGAACTTTGCCTTAGGAGGTATAAAAGAACCAAGAGAAAAGAATAAAAGTTCTTGAAGCCTGCCTTGCTTCATCCATCAAGTAAGTGTGTGCATGATTTTTTCCTCCTTCGTTTCTTTCTCTACCATCTGGCCACCCTCAGTGGCTCACTGTCCACCATTAGTAGCAGATCCTGCTGGCCACCATCAGTGGCAGCCTGTGCTGGCTACCATTAGTGGCTCTCTGGCCACCATCAGGAGCAGACCCTGCTGGCCACCATCAGGGGCAGCCTACGCTGGCCACCATCAGCAGAGGCCAGTGTCAGATGCTATCATCCTCTGGCCCCTACCCACTCTGTGTTTTACCTCAGTTTACCCTGTGGTGTCAAAGCTTGTCTCTGACATTGAATCATATTATAGTATGTTGTAGCAAATATAACCTTAAATTTCTATCATCTTATAAAAATCCATACCAATCTAAAATATTTGAGACTTTTTACTTTCTTATTCTGAGAGGAGATACAATAATCCACCATCCTTTTTCCTATCAAGGAAATATAATAATCTATTCTTCTTTTTTCTTTTATTATCCTTTCTCCCCCTTTTACCCTCCAACTAGATAGAAGAGAAAGAAGGATAGAGGGGAAAGAGACAGAGACAGAGAGATATCTCTGAATCTAACTTCTTTCCCTTTGTTTCTTCCCTGACCATGAACAGTAACAACTTGTAACCAAACCTTGTAAATGACAACAAAGATCTGTAACACACCAAATGACCAATAGCCACCCATCCTCTTGGGAATGAAGGTGTTGTATTCTTTAGATTGCTTCCTGCTGTCTCTTGGCAGTGGCATCTTTGGGGACCCTAAGAAAATTGGGATGTTGGCCAGGTCCTGGGAGATCTGGCTGTTTCCTTTACTGTCCAGGTTCAGTGCAGGCCTAGCTAAGGCACTCTGTGAGGCTGGACCATCAGGAGCTAGCTGCTTTAAAGCTGTTTAGGATGCAGATTTTGAGGAAACAGCAGCTGAGGCAGTGTGTGCGGCCAGATTACCTAGGTCTAGCTGCTTGTACTTCATCGGTGTCTGGTCATTTTGCTCTGAAAACACACCAACTTTTAAAAGTAGCATTGTTTGGACTATGTGGTATGCACAGATCAGCTCATGATGATTCTCTGCTCTATGTTTGAGCAGGTGAAAGGCATCTGTCAATCTTTATAAGTCCGTTTGGACTGCGTAACCAACCTAATAGGGTATTATAAATCCCATCCATGCCATATGGAAGGATGGCCTGTAATAAGTCGGTACCAAAGAGATTCATTGGCTACTGCAGAGACATCGATGTCTCAGTTGGCCTCCAGAGTCACCTGTTTTTGTAAAGTTTTTATTTCTGCTGAAGAGCGGATGAGATGAGAGCTGTACCCAAGCTTTATGAATATGTGGTTTGGGCTGAGCTCAGTGTTTCTATCTAAATATCCCTGGGCTTAGGCAAGGAGGTGTCTACCCTCTTGTGCAAGAAGCCCAGACCTTGAAGGCTTCCACTCCCAGCCTCCGTCTGCTAACCTAGGCCTAGAATATTTTCAGCCTCTGTGACTTACTGCTGAGTAAGCTCATACTTTCTGGTTCTTTCTGAATTCTTGCTAGCGGGTTCAGCTAAGCTGTTCTAGATCAAAATTCCTCTTTAAGCTGACTGATTTAAACTGGCTTCTCTCTGTTTCTCACTGAACTGCTTTGCTTGGAAAGACTGCCTCTGAACTCCACAATTGGAACAACACTGAACTCTACTGTATTCCTATACTGTACTCTCTTCCTCTCTCCTCTCTCTATGCGGCTTTTCAATAGTTTATTTTCCTGTCTGTTCTTGTGAGGATTGGGCGTATTCTATGTCTGATTCATTTTGTCACTGCTCTCTCTGATTCATCCCTTTGTTCCTCAATTAGATATCATTGATTGGAATTAGAGTTGTATGCTAAAGGTGTGTCTGTATTCCAGCTAGAGGGATTACAGGTGTACACTAAGGGTGTGTCTGTATTCCAGTAGCATCACAGGAAAGTAGGTTTTTGGATGTGATCTCTTGCCAAAGTAGCCATGTTGCTGGATTAAAATTCCTCTACATGTTCTGTTGTTCTGTATCTCTTCCTTCATATCTTACAAGTCAGCAGCCGAGCTTTTCAGGGCTCCCATGATCAAATCTAATCTTTGTTAACTTTGAAGGAATCCATAGCATGTTGTTTCCTGTGGAGATGAAGATGCAACATTTCTTTATTTCCATTCTGAAGTCAACACATCTTTAAAGTATCTAGGTTGATTTAATTCAGTCTTTTATAAAATCTGGTGTTTGTCAGCAGCTGAGCTACCCGTCTCATTGACATTTAAGAAATTTAAAGCTAAGAAAGCATTATGTAATCTTCTCTGGGAGCTCTCTTCTCCCCCTTCTGTTTAATAAAGCATCTCTTTTAAAGTATGGTTACATCTTTCCACAGTTGCTTGACCTGCAGGATTGTTAGGTATACCTCTAACATATTTCATGTTATATTTTTAAAGTTGTTTCGTTTACCTGGAAGCATGCTGGAGCATTATCAGTAATATCTTTAATCTGTAAAGATATCACTAAGGTAGCCATCACCTCTAATCAGTGTGTAATTATAGAATCAGCCTTTTCAGAACTTAAGGCAGAAGCCCATTGGAAGCTTGAATAAGTTAGGTATCAGTTGTATGATGTATATACTTTAATGTTACAAACTCGACAAAATGAAACACATCTATCTGTCAAATTTCATTTTGGGGGATAGTTTTAGGGTTACTCCCAGAAGGCAATGGACCTTGATTATACAAACAACAAGTAGAACTTTTTTTAAAAAATTCCTTATATTGATAGGATATAGAAATTATTTTCTTTAAATGTCTACTATTTGCATAATGCCTTTTATGAACATTTGAAGCTTTTAATATATTTCCTATTAATAATTGATCTATTTTCTCATTTCCTAGAGCCATTGGCCCTAGTAAACCTGCATGAATATGGGTTATATATAATGGATATATAATGGAAATATGTATATAGTGGATAATCTCTGTTTCAGATTACTTGTAGTTGTATGAATAACAAAGTTAATTCTGAATGATCTGGAATAAATTCAGCAATTTCTGTATACAAAACAACTTTTTGCATATTGAGACTCAATAACTATATTAAGAGATTCTGGAAAGTCTAACAGAACCATGAGAATAGCATATAGAAGCATGTGGGCTGTGAACTACCTTACGTATATATTCTGGTTTATAATGTGCCATTCCTGAATTATTGGCATCTGTATAAAAGGTAGGAGCTTTAGAAATGGGTGTTACTCTTACTAGATTGAGGAAGAATCCAACTAGTTTTTATAAACTGAAGTTGCTTGCTTTTGGGATGTTTGATAATTTCTCCCAAAAATTTATTGCCAGCTCTTCATACACTACCGGCTCTGAGGTCTGGGATTTCAGCTTCTCCATCTTCAGCCAGTTTCTCCACTCCACATTCCTGTGCCTGGGTTCTCCCCACCTGATCTTGTATCTGGAACCCCTGTCCTCAGCCTGGCTCTCGTGGCCCATGTTGGGTGCCAGATATTGCGGGGCTTTCGTGGATCTCACTTGAGGTTTAGAATAAATGTGGCATCTGTGTAGATCATGGCTGTTGGCCTTTTCCCAGGGCAGGCTCTCAGCTCACCTCTAACCCTGACACTGTATCTCTCCTTGTGGTTGTCATGGCCTCTCTTCCTACCATTAGTTCTCTGCCCCAGCCAAGCCTCAGCTCTTTATTCCACCAGAAGCCACGTTCCAGTCTGAACCAATCAGCAGCAGGACACCGTCTCTTTGGTGTGCCCGTTGGCATTGAGTGTTGTGTGACCTTCACCATGTCAGCTTGCTTTTTGACATGACAATCTCAGAGAATCATCTTTTGTACAGGTGAGGAAGGCCAGGCATTTACCTATAGAAAGCTGTTTACAGGCCATAGAAAGTACAGCACCTAATATTTTGCCAGCACCTAGCTCTGCTGGCCCAGCAGCCAACAACTGATGGACACGCGCTCCAGACACAGACCAGGAGGAGAGAACCCCGGTACAGGGACATACCTGCATACAATATGGGGGAAGGTCACCCAACAATGACTATGTAAAGCTTTATATGTGTGTGGTATGTAATGTGGAATGGGTGTGTTTAGTTTCATCATAATCTTTGATCTATTAACTTTTATATTAACTAGCTTTAGGTAAAGATTTATTTAGTTTTTGTTTGTATGGCTGTACTATTATCATTTATTGAAAAGATTATTTCCTTCATTGACTTGCTCTTATGCTTCCTCAGAAATCAATGGCTGTGTTCAGCTGTTTCTGAATCTCGAGTACCATTGTTGTCTCTACTTTGGCTCTAACCATTTTGTCACTTTTGTTTTAGAATAGCTTGAGAGTTGTTGTGGCATTGTTAAAGTATTAGCACTGCCATCGACCCTAGCCAGTCCCTCCTTTTATGTTAGCTTAGTGTGATTGTTTCCGTTAATCAGTTCGTTTTTATTAACACTATTTATTAATTAAGGCTGTTCTAGTGTGTTTTGTTGGGTGACACCACGACCAAAAGTAAACTGGGGAGTAAAGGGTTTACTACACGTTATGGGTGTGGTCATCGTCTAGTGAAGCCAAGGCTTGAAGTAGAAACGGGTGGTGGGACAGGGTGCTTCCTCTGACTTGCAGAGACTTCATACACAGCCCAGGCCTGTATGTCCAGGGGGGCCACCATCTGCGGTGTGCTGGGGCCTCCTGTATCAATGAACACTTAAGACAATGCCCCCACAAACGTGCCCACAAATTAATATGATGGAGGCAGTTTCTCTTCCGTCTAGTTCATGTCAAGTTGATAAAAAAATAAAAAATAATAAAAAATAAAAACAAAACAACAACAAACCAGAATGAAAGCTTAACACTTTATTCCAGTTTCTGTCTTTTTACTTTTTTTTTCTTTTTCTGTTCCAGGATCCCATGTAGAATGTGGCAGGAAATTTACTGCCTCTTTGGGATCCTCCTGGCTGCCACAGTAACCCGATTTTCCTCATTTCTAATGACTGATGAGTATTGGCCGGGTGTTTTATAGTGTCCCTTTTGTGTTTGTCTGATGCTTTTCTCACTGCCAACCTGAGGCTCTGAGCAGCAGAGAGAACAGAGAGCGCTGTTCTCACTGCAGCATGTTGAGTCAAGGCTGCAAAAGTCCCTGAGATCAAGCCGTGTCGCTCTTGATCAGCACTGGGAGGGTAGTGAAGGGCAGCGCGTGTCAGATCTCAGCTCGGAGAACTTGCCTTGGTTTTATCCTGTCTCCTGCTGGGCTCTTTAAAGTGAGGTCACTGTGCCACTCTGCAGACGGCACCTCGGGAGTAAAGCGTCTCGAGACGGGGAGATGATTGAGTCCGTGAAAGCATTTGCCACAAAAGCACAAGAACCTGGGCTCGTATCCCCAGTGCTCATATAGAGGCCAGGCGTGGCGACATGCCATTCCAGGAGCGACAGTTGGTGGGCCACTGAAGCCCGCTGGCCAGGTAGACACGCCCACTTGGCAAGGTTCCAGGGCATGAGAGCCTGTCTCAAACAAAGGGGGAAGGCACCCAAGCGTTCACAGCGGGCTTGCCTTTGACCACCACACACAAGCCGTGCACATGCACACACACAGGCACGAGTGAACGGTCTCCATAATTTATTTGGAATCTTTGTATGTGCACCCTTCCCCCTTCCTCTTTCTCAAAGGCCTTGCTCACAGTAGGAGGTCATTTTTCCCTGAGTACCTCCTCCTGCAGCTTGAAGTTACTGTTCGAGTATTCTACTCCCTTCGTTTACTGACTCCATCATTTGTTTATACCAGCATGGCGTGGACCAGGATCATTGCTCTTATGTTTGGGGTTATGTATCTGACACTGTTGCTGAAGGCATGTATATGGAGTTTCAAATTGAATGTAGTGATTCCTCAAACCTTGTTTGAAAAGTGATTTATGTATTCTGGCTCCTTTGTCTTTCCACTATAAAATTTAGACTCAGCTTGTCTGTGTCTTTATTATAAAAACTTTTTATGTGATTTTTAGGGAAGTTGATCTAAATTAGAATCAGTCATGTTTGCTATGCTGAGTCTAGCCTAGGAACTGTGGCAGCTTCCCATTTCTTTCAGTTTTCTTTGATTCACTTCAACAAAATATTTCAGTGTGAGGGTCCAGTACATGCTTTATTGGGCTTGTACCCGAGGCCTCCCTTTCCCGGTCCACTTGGAAGCAGGGAACTTGCCAGACTTCTCTGCAGTTGTGCATTGCCAGTGCATAGGCCTAGAGTGATTTTCTCCCGCTTCCCTTGTAATTCTGTGGCCTTGTAAACAGTGCTGGGCTGGGTGCTGCTTACACATGTTCTGAGACGTGAACTGACCTCCCTGGGGACAGAGGGCGTGTGCAGGTCCCGAGCCTCATCTCAGAGCCTTATGCACAGAGGTGTGGCATGGCTCCTCCACAGTGAAACCAGGTAAAACAAACAGTGGCTCGGATCTGCAAGCTCCAGACGCCTCCGTTGCTTCTTGTTAAATGCAAATATATGTTCTTCTCCACCCCTTTCTCTGTGCTGACCAATATGGTGGCCCACTTTTCTCACACATCACCGGATGCCAGCGGGGTAAGCTCATGCTGCCTCCTCATAGAGAGCATGTCTTCTGACATCACGTCCATCACAGTGAAGGACGTGCCGACAATGTGTTCTGTAAACCCTGAGAAGAATAATAGCACCAGGCTCCTTGTCTTCAGATTCAGCCTCATTCCCAGCCTTCCTTCCCTTTTCTTCAGTTAAATTTGCACAAATCTTTAGACTGTCTTTGGTTTAGTGTGATTTGTTATTTGCATGAGAAGATTGCACACGTACAGTTATACTAATGTGAACAATTCTGTTTCCTTCCAGTTTGTGCCTTTTCCTTTCTTCTGTTATTGTGTCAGAGAGAACTGACATTTCTTCAGTGTTCTCCTTCTGCTCCACACTCCTCCCCTCCTTTTCCAGGCGCTAGGACTGCAGCATGCCCTGAGCCTAGTAGTTTACTGTGTCAGGGCTTATGCTTAGGTCCCAACTCCATTGTTCATTAGTGTTTGTCAGTAACAGAAGGTAAGGAACCAACTTGGTCTTTTGAATGTGTGTGTTTGTTTTCCCCTATGGTTGGTGGTTGCTGTAGGTTTTTCCTTCTGGTATTGGAGATTGCACACACGCTAGGCAGGTATACTAACACTCGCCTACGCCCCTAACTTGTGTTTTATTAAGTTCCAGTCTTGCTATGTAGCACAGACTGGGCTTGAACTTGGAGTGAAGCCAAGGCTGTCCTCAGACTTGTAATCCTCCCGCCTCGCCTCCTAGGTGCTGGGTTTGCATATGCTGCCTTTGTGCCCTGCTGGTGCCCTCTCTCTAGCTTCTCCTTTTAACTCTCTAGTAAGCTCTTAAGAACATGTTAGTGACTGCACATCACTCCTTTCTTAAAAGCTTGTCAGAGCTTGTCTCAGCGCCGACAAAAGCTGAGAAGACAAGCTTGGCAAGGAGCCTCGTAGACCCGAAGCTCTAGCTGAGGTGTTCATAGTTTTCAAAAGCCGCATACTGTCCAGGTGCCCAATCTCACACGCCCGCAGCCTCGTTTACATGTATGCGGCCTGACATCTACTGCTGCACTTCCCGGGCCTCAGTCCTGTGTACAGCTACAGGAACAGGGTTAGGAGAACCTTCAAAAAGAGCACAGCCATTAAGAAGATTCAATTAAAAACCTTTCTTCGTGTCACCTGGACAGAACTGTAGCAATACCTATTAATGATCTGAATAGTCAGCAAATATGCTTGTTAATGTGGTGTGATTTTTACATGTAAATAACAGTTGTGTATGGAAATGCAGGTACAGTGAGGTCCCCACACTGCAGTGCGCCTGTGCCTGTTTCTGGTTGTATATTTTTAACTCTTGAAATATTCCTGCAAGCGATAAACCCATTTCCCAGAAGAAATAAGTAAGGCTTAAACGCTTCTGAGTTATGGAATCAGCCTGGCACAGAATCTAAAAGAACCTCATTTGGTAAAAATAACCTTTATTTTTCCAGGAGTCCACAAAGAAAGTTTCTAAACCTGATGTTCTAGCTTCTGTTTTTGAAGCCAATTTATTCCGCATGTGGAAAGTTATGCCCGTTAGTTGTTTTTGCATTGATTCTTAAAGGAGTTCTTTCCCTGATACAGTTAGGTAAAGTGAGTCGTGTGACATTTGGTCTAAAGGGGTTTCCCCAGTGATGACCAGTGTGATCGCGCGTATTGTATTGACAACTGTAATCAATGATAACACCTTTTACTTTATCTGTGTTTTTTTTAAAATATTTCAGCAAACTATAATGACGATCAAGAGAATTTTGAAAGATGTCTAAAGTTTATCGGCCACGTCTGGCTTTTGTCTTCTCACCCTTAAAAATAAGAATAGATGGGATGTGTCAGAAGAGAGCTATATAAAAAGAAGAGTGTTGCAAATGGCTTCAGAATCCACCAATGGGAAGCAAGGTAGGAGTCACGTGACCAAGGGGAGGCGGCAGCAGCTGCAGCAGCAGCAGGTGAGGAGCAGGTCATCTGTCAGCGAGGGCGATGGGGACGGGGACTCCTTCACCTTCGAAGCCAACGAAGCCTGGAAGGACTTTCACAGCTCCCTCCTTCGGTTCTATGAGAACGGGGAGCTCTGCGACGTCACGCTCAAGGTGAGCCGCTTCCCTTCCCAGCGTCGTGCTTACTGGTTGGGTCAGGGTGGCTTTCATGCTCATCCAAGCCGGTGTCGGCTGTGAGGGCCGAGTTAGCCGTGAGACCGTGATCTTCCTGCCTCACGGTTCCTGAGAGTCGGGCTTAGCAGGCGTGTGCTGCGGTGTGCCCGGATCCATCTTTTTATATTGAAGAAATAGGCACATTGTTACACCAGTTTACAGATACTTTTTTTAATTGAAAAAATTAATACAATGTATTCTGATCACGATTTTCTCTCCTCCACTCCTCCCAGATCCTCCCAACTACCCACGCACCCAACTCCATACCCTTTTTCTTTCTCTGTCTTTAGAAAACAACCAGGCATGCAAAAACCACAAACAGCCCAACTAGGGGGACAAAACAAAAACAAAACTTACAAGTAACACAACACAAATCCACAAAATCAGTAATCACAACACACAAAAAAGACTAATAAGACGAGAGTGCCCAAATGAAGCAATATGAAACAAGAAGTCTCCAACAATACCATTGAGATCATTCGTGTGGCGTCTGCTGCTGGGCAGGGGACCTGCCCTTAAGTGTGGTTAGTGCACATGAGACTCCTCTAGAGAAGATAAAGTTTTCCTTTGTAAGTAGCTTCTCGGATAGGGGTGAGAGCCCGAGTCTGCTTCTCCTCTCGGCACTGGGACCCCTGTGACTTGAACTGGTGCAGGCCCTGTGCCTGCTGCTCGTCTCTGTGAGCTCTTATGCCCATCAGTCCTGTGTCTGGAGGACGCTGTCTCCTTGGTGTCCATCACCTCCGGTTCTTAGTCTCTCCGCCACCGCTTCCTCATAGCTCTCTGAGCCCTGAGTGGAGGGGTTTGATTGCCATCCGATTTAGGACTGAGTGTTCCAGGGTCTCTCACTCTCTGCATACTGTGAGTCACTCACTGTCCACTGGAGGTCTCCTATCAGTTCCCATCTGCAGGAGGAAGCTTACCTGGTGCTGGCTGAATGAGGCACTGATCTGTGTGTCCAGCAGGATGCCATCGGGTCATTTTATTTGCTGTCTTCCTTTAGCAGAATAATAGCGTTTTGTTTTCCCCTAGACCCATGACATATGCAGTTTCAGGTTTTGTCCACTTGAGCAGTGCCGGCTTGGGTTCCATCTCGTGGAGTGGGCCTTAATTCCCCCTAGGAAGCGGTTGCTTACTGCCATACTGTTTGTGCCAGTATCTCACAAGTGTACCTGGCAGGCAGGTCACAAGGCTGTAGCTGGGTGTTCACCCATCTCCTTTGGTGGTGTGCAGGGTGCCTCCAACACATGAATACTCGTCAGTCTTGGGGGCCTCTGGTCAGACACCTGCTCAGCCTCTCCAGGGTCCGTGAAATAGGTAGTCATTCTCGTTAGCAGTAGGACTTCACTAGGAATTTACGGAGAGCAGCAAATCACTTGGGCACTAGCCTGAGATGTTTGGGAGTTCACGTAAGGCCCCTTGGGCCAGCAGCTCTATAGATGTAGTAGATGTAGTCCAGTCCTGCCGCTGGAGGCTTCCCTTGGCTGAGAAAGACGTCTCTAAAGTTTGCTTTGTGGCTTCTTTGATCACCTTCATGTATGCATATGTTTGAGGAAGCTCCCACCGCAGTGAGTTCTAGTATGACCCCATAAATGGCCCCTATTGTTAGCTGTCCCTCCTATTTCCGTCCCTCTCTGCACTTAATCATCCTACTCCAGTCTCCTCTTCCTGGGGCAATCCTGTCCTCTATGGAGTCCCTTACCAGGAACCTAGGCTCTGTGGGTATGGAGATTGCAGCATGCACATTGGAGGCCTAAAAGCTAATATCCACATATAAGAGAAAACTTTCAAATTTGTCTTTGAGTCTGGGTTACCTCCAGATGATGTTTTTCTAGCTCATTCCATTTACCTGTAAATTTCATAATTTGACGTTTAAACAGCTGAATAATATCCATTGTGTAAATGGACCACATTGTCCTTGTCCATCTCTTAATGGACATCCACGTGGTTTCCAGTTTCTAACTCCTGTGGATAGGCAGCAGTAAGCATGAACAAGTCTCTCCGTGGTAGGATGGAGAGCTTCTTGGGTATATGCCCAAGAAATTTAGAGCTGGATCTGAGCCAGATCTACTCCCAGGTTCCGAGGAGCTGCCATGCCATGCTGGTTTCTGCAGTGGCAGTACAAGTGTGCACTTCTATTTCACTAGAGGTTAAAGGTCCTTTATGTATGTATGTATGTGTGTGTATGTATGTATTGAGACAGGGTTTCTTTGTGTAGCCCTGGCTGTCCTGGACTCTCTGTAAACCAAGCTAGCCTCTGACTCTGCAGTGCTTGGATCAAAGGTATGTGCCACCACTACCTGGCAAGGTGAGGACTTTTTTGTGTTTTTGTTTTTGTTTTGTTTTGTTTTTGGGAGGACAGGAGGGAACTGGTTTTTTTGTCATTGTTTTGTTTTATTATGTACTTTTTTTTTTTTTTTGGCTTTTTGAGACGGGGTTTCTCTGTGTAGCCCTGTCTGTCCTGGAACTCAGACTGTAGACCAGGCTGGCCTCAGACTCAGAGACCCACCTGCCTCTGCCTCCTCAAACAAAACACACATACACATAAAATAAAATGAATCTTTTAAGAGAATTTCACACATAAATGGGGAAAGGGGGACTAAAGGAACAGGAGGGGTTAAATGAGCTGGGTGGGGAACAAGAAAGAAGAAGATCACAAGGAGAAACAGTTAATTTAGGAGTGTCAGGCAGAACATGTAAGCTGTTATTCTATGTTTATAAAATATAACCGCTGAGCCACCTCTCCAGCCGGTAAGCTGTTATTTTAGATGCATTCTGTCTTGGGAGGATTCATTTCTTGAGGTAAATCCATGTAATCAGTGTGTTTTCTTTGATGATCATTGTGTCTGGGACAAGAATTTCTGAAAGACAAGCCCCATGAAATTTTCTGTGCTGTTCATTTATGAGGCCACCAGCTCATTTAAACTTTAGAGCAGATACTGAGGGACTTACCTAGTAGGTGGAAAGAAAAATATGAATAGTGGGCTTCCTGGAGGGAATTTGAAATTGAGCCAGAGATGGGCACAGTAGCCTGTGGCATTTTTAATGGAGGCCTAGAGGAGGATCCATTAGTGATGTCTGGAGGTGATTAGAGGAGGATCCGTTAATGATGTCTGGAAGGTGATTAGAGCAGGATCCACTAGTGATATCATGTCTGAAAGGCAATTAGGATTTACACTGAGTGAATACATTGCCTTCAGGAGGTAAAACTTGTCTACATATTATTATGTTTACTAGTGGAAATGCTTTTAAATGCTAAATATAAGGCAAGCTCTGACATTACATATGGGTGAGCATTTTCACAAACTTTTTTATTGTGTAGGTGCTAGTAGGTGAGCTGAGTACTCACGTGTAAGCTCACACTCCTGCCTCTAAGTAGGGCTTCGTGAAGGCTCCTGTCTTGTTGGGAGAGTTCCTCTCTAAGGGCCATTCCGTACACGCACGCCAGGATTGTGCTGTCAGCGCCAGCACTCCATAGACACTGCTACTCACATGCAACGTGAGAGCGTCCCTGCCCCTGCTGTGGCTCAAGTTCATTTGATCTGACAGGGGTGAGCGCCCAGGAGCATGACTGTTCTGCCTGCATGTCTGTTGTGCATCACTTGTGTGCCTGGTGCCTGGAGAGAGCCAAAGAGGGCATCTCATCCCCTGAACCTGGAGTGGAAGGTGCTGGGAACTAAACCCAGGTCCTCTGAAGAGCAGCAAATGCTTCACAAACATGGAGCCATCTCCCCAGCACCAGCCCTCTAGCAACTCTTAATGTTGCCAGAATATATACTATTTGGCTTTTTTTTTTTTTTAAGTGTTTGGTTTTTTTTAAGTGTTCATAGGCTCTGTTCATGTTTTCTAAGGTTTTAAGTAGTGTAACTGGTGGCTGTCAAAACTTTCAACTATCCAATTAAGAGCAATTATTCTTAAAGATCTTTGAGAAACAGTATGGGAACTTTCCAAAGGGAGAAAAGATGAATTGATATATTATAACTATTCTTTCCTGACCTGAAAGCAGCATATATATATATATATATATATATATATATATATATATATATATATATATATATAT
>NW_026596155.1:720010-724205 GCF_907164565.1 Psammomys obesus
TATATATATATATATATATATATATATATATATATATATATATATATTCCATTCTAAAGGCAGGGGCACACAGCTCTGCTCTGTGCTTCTAAAATGACACCATGTTGCTGCGTCCTTCTCTGAAGAAGATGAACCTATGAGCGTTCAGTTCATTCCCTGCGTCTCTCATGGTGGAGGGCAGAAGGGGAAAGGCCTAAGCTAGTTCCAGCCAGCCATTTTATAAGCCACTGACTTCATGAGCTCAGAGCTCACATGATTTCTTCATTCTCAAACCCCAGCACATGGGGTGAGGCGAGGGGACTTTCAGAGCACATCCCAGTTGTAGCTTAAGAAAAGGGTGATAATGGAGACAGCCCCCTTCACTCAACCATAACCGCTCTGCAGTGTTATGGTGTCTCCTCAGCCCTTTCAGCTGCTAGCTCAGGTCAGTTCCTTAAGTCTGTTTTGTATTGCTCAGAAAGAATATATATATATATTATATATATATATATATATATATATATATATATATATTATATATAATTTCAACTCTGAAATGTAGTCAGAATTGTCCCCATTATACAATGTAAAAATGAATGAGAGTGAGGTTAGTTACTGCGGAACAGTGGCTAGTTACTTTGTCATGTGGTAACTGAGTACATGCTAAGATTAATTTGAGACTGATACGTCTATCTAACCTCTCCCATTTTAGATCTTGACAATAAAACTTTTTGGCCACTAAGAGTAATTTAAATTAGTTAATTTTTTAAAGTAGTATTATTAAAAGAGCAAAATTATCAGAAGTTAAATTGAAAACTTAGAGTATAGCTAATTTGGAAAAGAAATTTGGATACAGGTTTGTTTTTATTATTTTGTTCACAAAGCAATAGTTTCAGAATAACCATGTTACTGAAAAATGTTGCGTAGTTAAGGAATAAAAGGAAAAAACAATGAGGAAAACGTTCCTTGCAACATACTGACCAGAAGATTGGTTGAAGTCTCCCTGAGGTGAGGAGTCACAGCATTGTTGCAGGATGTGGAAACTGCTCCGTGCTTTTGACAGGCAGCTTGGCAGAATGTAACAAGCCGTAAAATAAACAAAACAAAACAAAACATAGGGTCCAAAGTTAAGAGAAAATACCCACCTTTTTCTGTAAGATGTCGTCTCTGTGTAAACAAATAAAAATTGACATGGTCTAAATGGCTAATGTCAGATGATCAAATAACATGTTACAGTATAGAAGAACATTCAACTAAACAGTAGAAGGATCACAAAGGCTTCAGAGACTTGAAAATAATTATATATTTACTTTCAACTTGCATGGAAGTCTTCGAAGCAAATGGACTAGCAAGTTGGCGGTCAAATTGGGAGCAAACTATCCTGTGCTTTTCTGTGCTCACTGGGTTTTCAGACTGAAAAGAAATCTTGGGGAAAACTATTTTTTTTATTTATTAAAATTTATTCACTTTGTATCCCAGCTGTAGCCCCCCCTTCCTGGTCCCCTCCTAATCCTGTCCTCCCTCCCTCCTCTCCTCCCATGTGGGAAAAACTATTTTTGTAGGTCGATAGATAAGCCAACTTCTAAGAGAACTGACAGTGAATGGGATTATAAACACTGTTTATCAACAGGTTTAGCTTACACTTGTAGTTCGGCCGTGCACTTACTGTGTCAAGAGTTGTTAGGCCATAGGTATGAGTGTTAGTCACTAGTGAAACGGAGACCACCTGCCACCCTGTGTCCATTCCTGTGTCTCCATGCCAACCTTAGAGGCCTTAACTGATCCAGAGGCCTTTGTTCGGTTGTGTTTTGATCCATAGTGGCAAATTTTAAGTATTTCAAATTTTTAGTAAGAAATAATTTCAGTAATGTTCATATTCTAAATATTTTTCTAAGGTTTAAGGTTGACATGAGTTTTTTCTTACTATCTTGAATAATCCATATGTTTGTTCTTTGATCTAACAAAAATGTAAGCAAGAAAATTTACTAGTATTGAGGACACACACATATATCATATATCATACATATGTATGTCATGGCACATATTTCTTTGACTAAATCATGCAGTTATTTTGTAGCTTATATGTTTATTTAGTCCAGTTTGAAGTACCAAGTTTATATATTTCTAATTTCTGATTAATTTTTTTGGGGGAACTGATAATTATTTTTATATATCAGAAAGAAAAATACAGAAATAAATTTTACAGAATATGATAACATATATACCATCAAAGAAGAGTTGGTATAAGAAATAAAGGCCAGATTTTTCTCTATTTCATATGTGGTTGTCCAAAGATCTTTAGTCTTTAGAAGAGATAGTTATTCTAAAAGAGTACATTTGGGGTTGGGAGGTCATGGCCATATTTTAAGGTTTTGTTTATTTGTTTTGTTTTTTTGAGACAGGGTTTTTCTGTGTAATCCTGGCTATCTTGGACTCTCCTTGTAGACCAGGCTGGTCTTGAACTCACAGGGATCTGCCCGCCTTACCTCCCTGAGTAAGGTGTCTGCCACCATGCCCAGCTAATTTTTTTTTTAATCAAGACATTAAAATAGAGTTTTAGAAAGACAAAGTTTCATTCTAATCCACTTGAAAACAATTAGCTGGCTGTCTCAGTTGCTGTGAAGAGACGCCATGACTAGGCAACTTAGGAGGATTTTATTGGGTGAGTCCGTGAGCATTGTGTCCGGAAGTGTGGTAGTAGCAGCAGGGAGACAGGCACGGTGCTGGAGCAGCAATTGAGAGCTTAAATATTGAGACAATAACCTGGAGGCAGAACGGAGAGCTAACTGCGACAGGCATGGGCTTCTGAAACCTCAAAGCCCTCTTCCAACAAGGTCATACCTCCGAATCTTTCCCAAACAGTTCCATCCACTGGGAACCAAACATTTAAATATATTATACTATGGGAGACCATCGTAATTCAAACCACCCCTCTGGCTATTGATTTTTACAGCGTGGGTGGGAGATTAGTATTAAAATGGTGATCCTCTGGAAATTGCATGACTCTACTTTGTGATACTATTACATGATGGAGTGTTGTCAGTTTGAGGAGCAGGGACTGGGAATTGAATTTACAGCCTCACACCTAAAAGGCAAGCCCACTACCAGTAAGCTGTAGTCCCAGCTCTTGCTGTTATTTTAATGGTATGGTCTAATAATGTTTGTTATAGCCTATAATTATCATGGTGGTGTATCTGAGCTGCTATCACAATCAAGAAAAGGCTCAACACCTAATAGATTTTATAATAGTCTTGAATCCCCTGGGATAGGGCAGATAGTAATGCTCTAAACTATCTTTACCTCCCCGCTCCATCCCAGGCCACCTCCCATCCATAGTTCCATAAATACTTGCTTATTCTTCATCTGGGCCATCCCTGTCAGTAGTGTGTTCCTCTCTCATGCTAAGCTGTGGTGCTCTCCCTTCCACTCTCCTCCTCTTCGTTCTCTCTCCTGTGATCCTCTCCTGTCCCCAAAGCCCTCAAACCTTAGCTCCACCCACCTCTGTCTGCCCTGCTCTAAGGTTTAGGCCTTTTATTTTTATTATTTTATAATTGATTCACTTTTATATCCCAATTGTAACTCCCTTCCTCGTCTCCTCCCAGTCCTACCCTCTCTCTGTCTTCCCCCCATGTCCCTCCCCTAGTCCCCAGAAAGGGGGGGGGAGCCCTCCTTTCCTACCATCTGACCCTAGTCTATCAGATCTCATCAGGACTGCCTGCATCCTCTTCCTCTGTGGACTGGCAAGGCCCTCAGGGGGAAGTTATCAAAGAGTGGGCAACAGAGTCCATGTCAGAGACAGCCCTGCTCCCCTTACTAGGAACCCACATGAAGACTGAGCTGCCTATTGGGTACATCTGAGCAGGGGTTCTAGATCCTCTCCATGTATGGCACTTGATTGGTGCATCAATCTCTGCACACCTCCCTGGGTCCAGATTTTTTGGTTTTGTTGGTCTCTTTGTGGAGCTCCTGTCCCCTCCAGGTTTTTCTATTTCCCTACTCTCCCATAAGACTCCCTGCACTGTGCCCAAAGTTTGGCTGTGAGTCTCAGCATCTGCTCTGATCCCCTGCTGGGTGGGACCTTTCAGAGGACCTCTATGGTAGGTTCTGTCCTGTTCCTTCTCTTCAGCTGCTTCCAGGCTCTATTCTGTTTGCCCTTTGGAATGAAAATTAAGCAACTTCCCTAGGGTCCCCCGTGTTACTTAGCTTCGTTGGGTCT
>NW_026596155.1:724215-855340 GCF_907164565.1 Psammomys obesus
AAGCAACTTCCCTAGGGTCCCCCGTGTTACTTAGCTTCGTTGGGTCTGTGGACTGTAGCATGGTTATCCTGTGTTATATGGCTAACACCCGCTTATCAGTGAGTATATACCATGTGTGTCTTTCTGTTCCTGGGATACCTCAGGATGATCTCTTTTAGTTCCATCCATTTGCCTGCAAATTTCATGATTTCCTTGTTTTTAATAGCTGAGTAGTATTCCACTGTGTAAATGTACCACAATTTCTGTATCCATTCTTCATTTGAGGGACATCTAGGTTTTTTTCAGTTTTTGGCTATTACGAATAAAGCCGCTATGAACATAGTTGAGCAAGTGTCCTTGTTGTATGGTGGAGCATCTCTCGGTATGTGCTCAGAAGTGGTATAGCTGGGTCTTGGGATAATTGGGGAACAATTCCTTCTCTTCACATGGGTACAGAAGATGGTTCGACATTATTAACAATGCCCGTGGCAGGGTGGTAACCAGATCTCAAGGCACTAAAATGAGCATTTGAATACGTAGCACCAGACCAACCCCCAACACCCAGCCCTCATATATTTGTTAAAATGTTAATTTTAGGCTATCTTAAAAATATTTACTATTTCAGAAAATTATCCTCAAATATGAGATAACAAAAAAATAATAGTTCAGTGTGGCTAATTTAGGAGGTGAAAATTACCCGACTTTCAGAAAGCGGCGTAGCTTGAAGGCTGAGCAGCTACAGGACGTGAGCCTTCACGGGAGTGAGTCCGGGCTGGGTAGACCACAGGCCCCTGGTGTGGGACCGCCTCCTCAGTGTGCCTGTTGATTCGGACAGGTTGGCTCGAAGCTGATCTCCTGTCACAAGCTGGTCCTGGCCTGTGTGATCCCCTACTTCAGAGCCATGTTTCTCTCTGAAATGGCTGAAGCCAAGCAGGCGCTGATTGAGATTCGGGACTTTGACGGTGACGCCATGGAAGACTTGGTGAAGTTCGTCTACTCTTCGAGGCTCACGTTGACGGTGGACAACGTGCAGCCCCTGCTGTACGCAGCGTGCATTCTGCAGGTGGAACTGGTGGCCAGAGCCTGCTGCGAATACATGAAGTTACATTTTCACCCCTCCAACTGCCTGGCAGTACGAGCCTTTGCGGAGAGTCACAACCGAATAGACCTGATGGATATGGCGGACCAGTATGCCTGCGAGCACTTCACCGAGGTGGTGGAATGTGAAGACTTCGTGAGCGTGTCGCCTCAGCACCTGCACAAGCTGCTGTCCTCCAGCGACCTCAACATTGACAGCGAGAAGCAGGTCTACAGCGCTGCCATCAAGTGGCTGCTCGCCAATCCCCAGCACCACCCGAAGTGGCTGGACGAGACGCTCGCACAGGTAGGGTGCGGGCGGGACCACGCGCACGAGCGCGTTAGTGCCAGGTGTCACTTGTCTGAAGGGGTTAATGCACTGTGGTTAACTCTTTGTGCCCTGTGCAGGTCCAGCAATGACACATGTGGGTCTGTGGTGCCTGAATGGTCTTAAGCGCAGACACTGAAAATATTCATATGAAGTAGAAATGGACACTGTGTTCTATTATTTGAAAATGGCTCTAGGGAAACAGCTCTCCCAGTAATTCATGACTTACTTCATAATGAAGCTTCTAAGTTTCATGGATCATTTTCCTAATGACAGTATTGCTAATGACTGTAGACCTGTGCAGGGAAGACCACATAACAACTTTGCTTGTACCTTGTGTTCCCTCTTCCTACCCTGGAGTTTCCTCCTCCTCTCCCTCCCTTGCCTCTTCCTCTTGTTTCATTTACTTACCTTTTCCTGAAATTAATGCTTTATTAAAACTCTAATTGGTGGGAAAAAAAACAAAAACAAACAAACAAACAAACCACGTTGGATTGGGGTCGGGGTGTAGCTCAGCGGCCAGACTGCTTGCCTGCCGTGCATGAAGCCCTGGTTTGATCCTCAGTGTGGCATAAGCATGCTGATGCCTACCTGTGGTTCCAGCACTTAGGAGGAAAAGGCAGGAGCATCAGAGCTTGGCTCCACAGCCAGTCTGGGCTGCATAAAAATCTGTCTTAAAACAAAAACAACTAAAACACTGGGTACTTAATCCAGTTTGTTGTTGTTTGTAGACAGGGTCTAGCTCAGACTAGCCCAATACTCTATACCTCAGGCTGGCCCCAGACTCACAAGCCTTCCATCTCAGCCTCCCAAGTCTGGGATTATAGACATGAGTCACTATGTTCAGTTATGCCCACATTTTATAAAAATTTAATAGTGTTATCAAAACCTTAATTTATTAAGAACAAATATTTATTCTCAGAGGAAGAAAACCTATTCAAATGTGATTGTAATTGGATTTTTAAAGCACAAGTAACAATTATTTTTCAACTTCTAATTTATTTCACATATAGCAGGGTTTTTTTTGCATGTTATTATTTATATGAAGCTGAGAATTAAAGCCAGGAGCTTTGCAGGTGAAGGACAAGGTCATAGCCATAGTTCTGTGATATGTGAGAATGGGGTATATGGATTCTGTTCCTGCTTAAGTTTCGTATCACAATTGTTCATGATCTTAGGTTCGTCTGCCATTGCTGCCGATTGATTTTCTTATGGGTGTTGTGGCAAAAGAACAGATTGTCAAGCAAAATCTCAAATGTAGAGATCTATTGGATGAAGCAAGAAATTATCACCTTCATTTGAGCAGCAAGACGGTCCCTGACTTTGAGTACACAGTCCGGACTACCCCAAGGAAGCACACTGCTGGTAATTAAGTTACTCATTTTGTCAGATTGCCAGAGAGGATATTTGACGTAGCTGAGGGTTATGTATGCCTAAACTAGTAATCAGAAAATTAGTGTTTGATTGTTTTACCTAAGAATTGGTCAGTAGGTATATGAATGTATTCATGATTCTTAGTGTTCATCATTTAGTTTTATTAATATACAGGTTTTTTTTGTTGATTTTGGTATTTGGTTTTATGAGACAGAATCTCCCTGTAGCCCAGGCTATCAGGGCTCTGCCTCCTGAATGCTCAATCACTCTTGTGCCACTGTGCCTGCCTACAATAAGCCAGTCTTTTAAAAGGCTGTAAGTCCTACAAAATTTGAAGCAATAGCTTTTCCTTTGAGGTCTTTCCTGGATTGGACACTATGGTGCCTTTAGAGTACTGTTTTGGAATTTGTTTGGCTATGTTGCTTTGTTATCTGTTTATTGACATGCCTTGAGATTGACATGTTCTTCAGAAAGGGCTGAAGATCATTAGACTCGTATCTATAGTGCCAAGCATTGAGGCTGACAAACTTCACATAGAAATCAGAAGAAAAGCATAAACCATACCCAGCATTTGTATGAAGGGCGAAGCTCCTAGAATTGAAATCTCTTACATACAAGAAGCATGTGGCTTCTCACTAGCTGACACCACATCAGACTACATTTCCAACCCAGGCCGACCTGGAAGTCCTGGTGTATCGCAGCCAGTCCTAAAATCCCTGTGTAACCTGAGATGGCCTTGAACTCATGATCTTCCTGTCTCCTCCCAAGTGCTGGGATTCCAGACATGTACCATGACCACATCACGTTTAGTTTTATATTTGGATGATGAGAGAATATAGATGAAGTCCAGCAGCTCAGCAAAAGAAATCCTGTATAGAGGTGTTCTCTGTGTTGGTACCAAGGAGTGCTGTGTGGGGCACAGCCTGACAGCCACAAAAGGCAGCGGTAGGTTCTGAGCACACCTGCTTCTGAAGATGTTCTTCTAGGCAGTTCACCTGAGAAAGACTGTCTCCTCCTCCTCCTCTTTTTCCTTCTTCCTCCTCCTTCTCCTTTTCTTCCTTCTTCCTCCTCCTCCTCCTTCTTTCTTCTTCTTGAATTCCAGTTGTTAGTTACATCCAGGCAGCATTTTCACTTTTGCCTTTAATCCCAGCACTTTTTTGAGGCAGAAGCAAGTGGGTTTTATCTTCTGAGTTTGATGCCAGCTTAGTCTACATGGCCTCTTCCAGGCCAACCCTGTCTAAAAAAAAAATTTTTTTTTCTATCACAGAATTCTGTTTTTGTGAATCCTGCTTCATAAGTTAAAGATGTTTAATTAAGTTCTTTAAGCTCACCATTTTCTCAGCTTGTCTGTTGCTCTGAGGGATAAAATCTAGTATTTTGTGCATACTAGGCAAACATTCTCCAAACCCAGATTTAAATTCAAGGTGTAAGCAGGCCTAGGGTCATTCCAGAATGCACCAGACATCCATATACGTGTCTCACATAATCATCAAAACATTCCAGAATAGATCTTAACAGAGCTGGCCTTTCATCAGATGGGTTTCCTCCATTTTAGGAAAGAGGACTAAGAATTAGGACGGAGTTATCCAAACCACACAGAGACAATGGAGAAAAGGATTTGCATGTGGATATTTTTGTTGCCTGTTTGTTTCATAACGTGTTCAGAGGTGAGCTGTGTAGCTTTCACTTAGAGCAAATGTCATCAAAGAGCAAGACTGTGCCCTGGGATTATAATTCTACTACTGTTGTTACATTTGACT
The DNA here is from genome assembly GCF_907164565.1 of Psammomys obesus. Classification (NCBI taxonomy): domain Eukaryota; kingdom Metazoa; phylum Chordata; class Mammalia; order Rodentia; family Muridae; genus Psammomys; species Psammomys obesus. The sequence goes on from NW_026596155.1 coordinate 728,734, forward strand.
GATTTCTTAATTGTTCAAGGGCACACTGTTGATTATAAATGTGACCACATGATCTTTCAGTTCTCCTGTAACTGTAACTTCTCTGACTCAAAGCATTGAGCAAGCAGGAAGGGACTCCAGTGGGTAAACGCATTTGCAGTCACTCGGCAGACATCAAATGCTTGCTGTGCTTGCTCTGGAATAGGGTTAGAAGGGCAGACACACTGCCTGTGTTGGGAGAACAGACAGATAAACTGTGCAGAGCACTGCAGGCGCTTTGCTGTGACCAAGTGTGGGGTGAGAAGCCGCTGGTGGCTGCTCTGTGAGGGACACGAAAGGGTTAAAGAGGAAATAAAGCTCAGACCTTGTGTTAAATCAGAAATAACCTTCAGGACACCGGTCAGGTGTTCTTGTACTGTTCACGTGTTCTTTTACCTTCCCAGAGTGCCCAGCACACTATGTAGTTAGCGTTAAATGCTCACTTCCGCAGCACTCACCAGGCACCAGGTAGTTAACTTGTAGACACCCACTTCCACAGCGGAGCACACACCAGGCACTATGTAGTTAGCGTGTAAATGCTCACTTTAACAGTTGTATTAGTTTGGGGTGACAGTTGTCAGCATGTGGATATTTCAGTCATGTGTGATTGAAAGGTCATTATCAAAAGTGCAAAAGCAGGAACACCGAGGATAGATAGGCACAGGAGCTTGAGCTGCGGGTGGAGTAAGACCAGAGGAGTTTATGTTGTGCCGAGAGACATCTCTTTCCTTGCAGCGGTAGGGATCAGTCGCAGGCCCGAGACAAGCATCCCAGCACTGAGCAAGCACATCTCCAGCCCTAAGGCTTTCCCTTTAGGCAGCCAGTGCTTCTCAGAGCACCGAGAATGGTCACCCAGGAGCCTGAGAGAGAGAGTCCTTAAACCTTTTCCCAAAGACTGAACCAGGGACGCTGAGGGTCAGACCCCAGATCTGTGTTCACCTTTCAGGAGATTCTGTACATTAAGTTTTTTGTTTGTTTGTTTTCTTTTCTTTTTGAGTTGTGTGCAAATGAATGATTTACACACAGCTGAATGAAAACATGTCATTTTAACCATTCTTACAGTGTAGGGCATTTGCTGAAGTTCTTTGGGTAGAGGTTATGAGAGAGAGTTGGAGGAGTATTTTATCAGATTGTCCTATTAGAGACACCATGACCATAGCAATTCTTATAAAGGAAAACATTTCATTGTAGCTGGTTTACAGATTCAGAGGTTTATTGTCATGGTGGGAAGCACGGTGTCCTGCAGGCAGACATGGTGCAAGAGGGGTAGCTGAGGGTTCTACTTCTGGATCAGCAGAAAGCAGGGAGAGAGACTGACACACTGGGCCTGGCTTGAGCTTCTGAGACCTTAAAGCCCACCCCCAGTGACATACTTACTCCAACAAGGCCACAGCCCTAAAAGTGCCATGGGCCTATGGGGCCCTTTCCACTCAAGCAGCCACAATCCTGTTGACAGTCTGGAAGCCAAATGGCTTCTCAGTGAGGAGAGGCTGGGTCTTGCAGCTGAGCTGCAGCTTGTGGAGACCTGCATGGAGATAGTGGCGGCTTGACAGGGACAGGGCGGCTGGGTCAGGAGAGGCAGGAAGAAGATGCTCTGGGCACTGGGTCTCGGGGCTGTGTAGGCCTCAGGCATGTGGACTGAAGACCCTATGACATGGTGGTCACCACACAGGGATGAGCCTTTCCCTCAGGGCTACAGAGGGAGGAGTGGGTGGAGTATATACACAAAAAGGGACCTGATTTTACAGACAGCGAAGGAAGGGAGTTTCCAAACAGGTAGGCAGATGTAGCCAGCACTGAGCTGTGTTCCACAGGGAAGCAGCTCAGGGGTTGGCAGAGGTAGACTGCTCAGCTGCTCATGACAAAGGTCTCAACAGTATACAGATACGCTTGTCCTTTCTCCTTGATTCTGTTACTTAAGTAAGGACACTTGTAGTGAGTGAGGACATGAAGAAGGCTAGATAACTGATCACTCATATTCTTTGAAAAGTTAGAGTAATGGGGCAAAAAGATACTAATGAGATTTCATAACTTATCTTAAAAAAAAAGAGCCTGTTACTGAGAGTTTGACAACCATTTTCCACTATTAAAAAGAAAGTCTTAAGAGCTGTGATCCTCATCTGTGTCATTGGCTTTGCTTAGGTGTGCTGTTCTGTGTGGGTGGCCGAGGTGGATCTGGTGACCCTTTCCGTAGTATTGAATGCTATTCCATCAACAAAAACAGTTGGTTCTTTGGACCAGAAATGAACAGCCGAAGGCGACACGTAGGCGTGATCTCTGTGGAAGGTGGGTCTGTTGTTTTGGAACCTTACGCAGCTGTGCTGTTTGTCTTAACAACGTGAACTTTGAAATTCTCTTCCTTTCTGCAACAGTGGTTGTATACATTAGCATGTTGGTATATTAATTAAAAATGAGCAGATGGAGAAAGTAAAATTCTTGTGGTTGGGCATGGTGGCACATACTTATAATCCCAGCATCTGGAGACAGAGGCAGGAGGATTTTAGTTCCTGGCTAGCCTGACCTACATGGCAAGACCCTGTTTTAAATCACCAAGGGCTAGAAATGTATCTCAGTGGTAGATTTCATTTATAAATGAAATATCCTGTATCAATTATAGTAAATGTTTTAGTTCTAAATCAGTTCTGGTTTTTATATAAAAATTTTTAAGAGAAGATCTCTAGCCCTTGGGTGTCTTAGAATTCACTATGTAGTACCTGAGGCTGACCTTGAACTCCCAACCTCCTGCTTCTACCTCTTAAGAGCTAGGATTACAGGCATGCACCACATACCCAGCTATGCAGTGCCAGGAGTGGGCTCAGGGCTTCCTGTGTGCTAGGCAAGAACTCTGCCAACTGAGCTCCAGCCTCAGCTCCTACATTATTTTTATGTATTTTAAGAGATTTTTTATGTGTGTGACTGTTTGCCTGCATGTACATATGTGCACTGTGTGTGCGCCTGGTGCAAGGAGGGCAGCAGAGGGCAGCAGATGCCCCTGGGGCTCCACAGTGGAGCCTACCTGTGCGTGCTGCCGGGCCCTGGAAGAGCACCACGCCCTTAGCTGCCAACTGTCTCCCCAGCCTCTGCATGTCCTCCGGTAACAGGAAAGGGGGATTCGTAAACTGCTGTGACATTTTTTCAGTGGTTCCGCAATTTCATTAATTTTTAGTGATGATGAAATCTCATTTCTGTAGCTGTGCAGTGCAGGAGAGTGCCGGGCAGGCTGGGCAACACAGCGTGGCAGAGCGTTTGTCTCACTTTCTCTGCTTCTGTCTTACTCAGAGAAAGGCTGATCAGTTTTGTACTAACAGAGTATATTATCTTTATAATTTGTTATTAGCCTTTTTTTCCATTTTACAGACCTGTTGTGGAGGCAGAATTGATGATTTAATTTACTACTTAATAAAAAGTGATAAAACCCAAGAAGTTGGCATTTGAAGGCGTGTTCAGGGAAGCCACCCGCTGATTTGTGCTTAACTGGTGACATGAGTCCAATATCGAACAGAAAGAAACATTTAAAGTTAATTATTATGATATTCTAGTTATAGAGTGCCCTCATGTAAATAACATTAATATCATATGATCTCACGTGTAAACAGCATTGACATCACATGTGAATAACATTAATATCACATGATCGCTCATGTAACTAACACTAATATCACATAGTATCACGTGTAAATAACATTAATATCATGTGTACTAACACTAATATCGCATTGTTACGAGCTAGATCAAGTACTTCTGTGTTTGGCAGGTAAAGTGTATGCAGTGGGCGGACATGATGGAAATGAGCATTTAGGCAGCATGGAGATGTTTGATCCTCTCACTAACAAATGGATGATGAAGGCCTCAATGAACACCAAGAGGTACGTCAGCATGCTCACTCCTTGGAAACTGTGAAGAGGATGAATTCTGAAAAATGTCACTTTGAAGCTTTCTCTGACTTTTAGACTGTATCTGAGAGCCCCTTGTGTTAACGCACCCAAAGCGTGCTGTGTCACAGCTGTACCTTTAAGAAGGACACGGTGAGGGCGTGGAGAGATGGCTCAGCAGTTGAGACTGCCGCCTTCCAGAGGACCCGGCTCTGTTCCTGGCTCCCACACTGGGCAGCCCACAACCAACTCCTGTCGCAGCAGATCCAACACCCTCTTGTGAACCCTCTAGCACCCATACACACATGTGCGTGCACACACACACACACACACACACACCCCTTTTTAAAATGGTTTGAATGGACTCACCTTTCTGTTCCCATCTTGGTGACCACAGTCTTCTTTAAAAAGCCTGGCTGCTCTTTTAAAGACCTTTTATTTGAAACAATTTTAGGTTTTGTTTTGTTTTGTTTTTTTGCCTTTTTTTTTTTTTTTCAGAAAAGTTGCAAAAATGGTAACATTCCCTTTTTGCTTGTTTTGCTTAATTTTATTTAAAATTCTTTCTGCATTCATTTCTTTATTGGGCAGGGAAGAAGGGAGGTTCATGTGTGAGGTCAGGGCAGCAGTCAGCCGGCTCCTGCATCCTGTGTGCTCCAGGGATCAGGCTTGGTGCGGAAGCTCAGTGGCCTTCGCCTGCAGAGCCACTCCAGCAGCCCTTGGTGTTTGGCCTCGTTCCTTTCTACTTTGTTGTGTTATGATGGGACAGGATCTCATGTCACACTTGCTTTCCAAAAAACTGTTACAGGTATTAGGGACTCAGCTGAAAGTCATATTGCCTCCTCTGCTGTACAGTTACTGCGTGTGTCTCGTGGGAGGGGTCAGGGATGCTGCAGAAAATCCTCCAGTGCTATAGGGCAGCCCTCTAGAGCAGAGAATTACCTAGACTGAAGTGCCAGCCACGCCAACGTAGAGAGCACACCCTGCCATCCACCCTTCACTAGCTTGTATGTTCCCATCTCACAGTTAGAGTAGTGTCAGATAAGCACTGATGCACTATTGCCAACTCTTGCCAGTTTCCATGTGTGTGTGTGCAAGTGCCCACTGAGGCCAGAGAGGGCATCAGATCCCATGGAGCTAGAGTTATACATGTTTATGAGTGGGTTAGCAGGAGTGCTAGAAACCAAACTCCAGTCCTCTGCAAGAGCAGCCAGTGCTGTTGACCTCCGGGCCACCCCTCCAGCCCTCCTCATGCATCCTTAGGTTTCATTGTTTTACATCCCACCTTTATTGGCTGATAACTTGATGTTGCATGAATAGAAATTGAAACAGGTATGTTTGTCTTATTCCTGACCTGAATGGATATGCATGTAGTGTTTCTCTTAAATATTATCCTAATTAGTTTAATCCCAACACTCAGGAGGCAGAGACAGGGAGATCTGTGTGAGTTCCAGGCCAGCCTGGTCTACAGAGTGAGTTCCAGGACAGCCAAGGCTGCACAGAGAAACTCTGTCTCAAAAAACAAAAACAAAACAAATTAGAACTAAGGTTTATTGTTACCTTGTTAAGAAAATGGCTCCTTCAATTTCTGCTTTCTTTACTGATTTTAAGATTAGTGATGAACAAAAGAACCAAAAAAATCAGGGCCCAGGGGTCTTTTCTGAGGCTGATACTCCAACCAAGGACCATGCATGGAGATAACCTAGAACCCCTGCACAGATGTAGCCCATGGCAGCTCAGTTCCCAAGTGGGTTCCCTAGTAATGGGAACAGGGACTGTCTCTGACATGAACTCAGTGGCTGGCTTTTTGATCACCTCCCCTTGAGTAGGAAACAGCCTTACTAGGCTACAGAGGAAGACAGTGTAGCCACTCCTGATGAGACCTGATAGGCTAGGATCAGATGGAAGGGGAGGAAGACCTCCCTGAGAGTGGACTGGGTGAGGGACATGGGAAGAGAAAAGGGAGGGAGGGTGGGATTGGGAGGGGATAAGAGAGGGGGCTGCAGCTGGGATACAAAGTAAAAAATTGTAGTTAATATAAATATATAAATTTTAAAAAACAAAACAGATTAGTGGTAATATATGAAATTTTTATCTATAATAAATTGAACTATATTTTGATTACTAGAGCTCGTCTACAGGGGAGATTATTAATTACATGATTCAGATTAATTACATGATTTAACCTCTCATGAATTTTTATTGATGATATGAATAGTAACTGCCAACATCCTGAGATGAAACAGCAACTACAATCATGTCACCAAGTCAGGACACAGAAAGCAGCAGGCAGCAGCAGCAACAGAACCAAGCAGACCAAATACTCGGTAGACAACACCTTCCAAGTGATGTCAAACAAGGTTATACATTCAGGCCTAAAGACATCAGTTATACCAGGACGATGTGGTGGGAGATGGGGTTTGTGGCTGTTTGTGCAGCGTGAAGTGTTGACTCGCACCGGTGTGAAACACAGATCGTAAAGCAAAGGAATAGAGTGTTTACAGCACATTGTCTGCATTCAGAGCTGTGAAGAGAACTATAGGGCGATTATAGTCTGCTGCTCCGGGTGCAGTCCTGGTCACGATAGGAAGCTACACTGCTGCTCATGCTCCTCTGTCAACTTTTAAACTGTTGCTCTGGGTGCATGCTTTGCAGTCAGTGGAGGCTGTTCATGTAGCCTCCCTGTGTTCATAATTTGCTGTGCAAAAGCTGAATGATGTAAACACAGGAATGGTGGCCTGAGCTGCCTTAGGAAGAGACTAGCAGGAAGACACCGGGAATGGGCTCTGTGAAAGTCCTTGAATGTTGTGCACATTCCACACTTTTGATCCAGATGCTGAAGCAGCAGCAAAGCTGTTTGCCTTTCTAAAGTTCCCAGGGAGGCGGGAGGCAGGACACGGGATACAAAGGTAACTGTAAGGGAAGGTCTGCCCTCAGAGGCCTCTACGGCACTGCAGCAGCTGGAGAGCTGTTAGCTCTTGGTGTGGAATTTGTCCTTTTTTTATTGTCCGTTTAACAGTGAGTTAACTTTCACTAGGGGCTGAGGCTTCTTTCAGAGGAAGGAAATAAATGCCCTCCAGAACTAAAGCAGTGCGCACAAAGCTTGTGATAGGAAAACAAGTGCCCTTTTCTGTGGTGTTTTATGAAACCCTGCAGCAAGATGAACTCATGGGTTCAGAACTCAAGTTGGCTCTTTTAACCCACAGCAAACTGTTTTCTTATCAGCCCATTAACCCCTCAGTTATATAACTATTTACTAACTGAACACTTTGGATTTTTTACACTGTTTTGTTGGGTTTTGCGTTAATTATTTGTTCTGAGTTTAGGGTTAACGTGTAGCTTGAGAGTGGACTGTGTGACCAATAGATGCAAGGCCCTGGGCTCAAACCCCCAAACACACGCACAAACTAAAAAAAGAAAAGTTTGCCCAAGTATCCAGTAGCCTGTGTAGGCCATGCACTGTACAGAGTAAAGGGGCCGACCCGAGCTGCTGCTCAGAACCGCTAAGGCATTTAAAACACTGGACACAAGCCACACGCTTCGAGGATTATCTTCTGAAGTGGCTGGCATTGAGGAAAGCTGCTGCTTTTTCCTAAAATAAACTCACACTGAAGCACGTTCTGTGTTTGTAGGCGAGGGATCGCCTTGGCCGCCTTAGGGGGCCCGATCTATGCAATCGGGGGGCTAGATGACAACACCTGCTTCAGTGACGTGGAGAGGTACGACATCGAGTCTGATCAGTGGAGCACAGTGGCCCCGATGAACACTCCCCGTGGTGGCGTTGGCTCCGTGGCTTTAATAGTAAGTGGCACAGCCCCTTCCTGTGGACGTCCGTGGTCAACACAGTCTGCTTCACAGCAGCTGCGCATCGACTGTATATCAAGTTGTTCACGAAATACTGGTCTTCCTGCGTTCTGCTTGCCTGTTAAGGCCGTGGAGAAGCCAATCTGACATGCATGCGTGTTTTGTTCCCTTCACTTAGAACCATGTGTATGCTGTGGGCGGCAACGATGGAGTAGCTTCCTTATCCAGTGTGGAAAGGTATCATCCACATCTGGATAAGTGGATAGAAGTCAAGGAAATGGGTCAGCGAAGAGCAGGCAACGGGGTTAGCGAGCTTCACGGCTGCTTGTATGTTGTTGGTGAGTATATGCCCTCTCTAATGGATCGAGGCATATGGCGACAAGTGCCATAAGATAACAGTCACAAACTGACTCAGCAGGTGGCCTTTAGTAGACTCAGTGCTGAGATGTGCCTGTGAGTTCTTAAAGCTGACATTAATGCTTCTTGATTTAAATCTTCAGATTTAAACCTGGGCCAGCTTGGTGACCCACGCCTTTAGTCTCAGCACTAACGGCAGAAGCAGGCGGGTCTCCGAGTTTTCGATCACTCTGCTCTATGTAGAGTCCGTGAGGTTCAGAGCTACATAGTGAGGCCCTGTCTCAGAAGACAAACACACAGAAAACTCCAAAAAGCAAAACTTAGATTATTCCTAAAGTAGGGGATTGCATTTAAATGAAATAGATATTTGTAAATGTAGAAACATAAATATGCTTTGCTAGAAGAAATGTTAAAATGTCTACAGACTTGTTTTTCTTCTACTTCATTTCAAGGTAAACTATGCTGATTGCTTCAAGAAAACAGTGCTTTTCTGTGTGAGGCGTGTTGGCCATTCTGTTTCTTTTTGACTGATTTAGTGCTGAGTTAGAAGGACGTCTAGAGCTCTATAGAAGGAATGCTCTCTCAGATTCTCAGTATACACAGGAACAACCTGGACTGGGTGTCCTGCTCAACAGGTGGCAGCAGGCTCTGTGTCATAGCACTTCTAGGAGTGGCTTGGTGTGTGGCCACCTCCGGGAGGCCTTCCATGACTGTGAACCTGGGATGGGCCGCCCACCTCTCAGGATTGTCTCAGGGATTAGGACTGGTGTACGTCTGAGCATCTTAGCTGTGCCCAACACAGGAGTCACTTGCTTGTCGTTAGTAACCCTTCCTTCCAGAGAAGGGGCTGCTTGGAGTGCTCCTTGGCACAGGCTGTCCGTCACAGGGTATGCTGACGGCCATCATTGGGGTGTTGCTGTTTATAGTTCTTAGTCGGAGGGTAGTGGGTTGTTGTCAGTAGAAGCAGCGTCCGGTCTTTCCGTGCTCTCACAAGAAAAGGAAGGGAATCAGACAGTCCACCTCAGCCTCACGGCCTTTGCATGGCAGTCAGTTGAAGAGAGAGCCAAGGGCCTGGACAAGTGAGAGGGGTGGAGGTTGAACCTGAGTGTGTGGGGACCAAAGTTCTTCTAGTCCGAGGTTGCAGCCGCAAACGGGTCATACTGCCACGTGTGTGGCATGTTTGCTGTGCTTATTAAGTCTCTGGGACCCTTAGAGCTAAAACAGGTATGATTAAAAAGGACAGCTCAGGGTGAGCATTGGAGCAGCCCTCTTGGGAGCTAGGGACAGCTCAGTGTAAAGCTAGCGTGCAGGAGGCCCTGGCTTCCGTCCTGAGCACTGAAAAACTGCAGCTAACCACCTCGTGGAGTATCAGGTCCTACTTAAGACACGTGCAGCTGGTGGGAATGATAACACGGAAGATGCGGGCCTGTGTAGCAGCCTCTTTACCTTCTGCGTTGTCTCTTCCTCTGCCGCGGTTTGTTTGCACTGTTAAGGATGGAACCTAAGGCTTCTGGTGTGGTCGGCACGTTCTTTACTGTTGAGCTACATCCTCAGCACTGAATCCTTCCTTATTACCTAGGGAGATTAAGTGAAACCAACAAACAGGAGAGCGATAGAGAAGGTGACTACAAACCCTTATCTTCCACATTAGTGTGAGCAGCAATGGACTTTTATTACGACGAAAAGAGCTTCAGTTGTGTAAGCATTTGCCCCCTCCCCCAAAACCATCTGGTTATGTGCATAAAATTAGTGAATTTTATTTCATTTCAATTGATATAATAAAAACCCTACTAAAAGGTATACCTACATGATATTTTTAAAACTGACCTTCTTTTTAAAGAAATGATCACTGCCTCCTACCTGGAAAACAGGTTGAGCCATTTTCTCCAGGAGAACTGCTGCTTTCTTAGAAGGGACGTGGAAAAGATGAAGGTCACAATGACAGTCCGGGCGGCACTCAGGGCTGTGCTCCATCACGCTCTACTGAAAAGACCATTACCCATAGACCATGTGACAGGAGGAAGATGTGGCCTTGGCAGAAATGTGAGGATTTGGTTCTGGCCTGCTGTCTCAGCAGTTGTGCTGGCAAGAATGGTTTTAGGAGGAGCCCTGGAACTCTTGCACTTCTGTCTGCATGAGCTGATGATTTAGTGAGGTTCAGTATTTCGCCAGCTTCCCAGCACACACAGAGGAAAGCCAGGTCTTACTCTAGTGCCTGGGATTCTCAGGACAGGTTATAAAACAGTTGCTTTCTCCCGTAAATCTCCCACTTTTCTACAGCAACTCTTTGTTTTTCACATTGAGACTTTAAACCCAGACGTGGTGGCATACATGCATAATCCCAGCACTGAGGAGGCTAAGACCCTGTCTCAAAAACCAAGAAAAAAAAAAAAAAACAAAAACAAAAAACGATTTTTAAGCCTATTGTTAAAGTACAGTACTGATGAAATAGTTGAATTGTAGAAAATTATAGTTGGTGGTAGTTAGGTATCAGAGTAATTTTTTTTTTTCTAAATCATTCTAAAATCGATTTAAAAGTTTGAGAGTTCTGTTTCATTTTGTTTTCTTTGAGACAGGATTTTTCTATGTAGTCCTGGCTGTCCTGGAGCTCCCCATGTAGAGCAGGCTGGCCTTGAACTCACAGAGATCCACAGGGCCCGTCTCTGCCTCCTAAGTGCTGGGACTAAGGGCATGTATCAGCAGCCTGACAAAAGCTTGAGTTATATAAGCTGTCGAGTTGGGGTCTAGTTGTCAGCTTTTATGAAATGGAAAGACTGTGTTTTAACTATCTCTTTGCAGGCGGCTTTGACGATAACTCCCCTTTGAGCTCAGTTGAGCGGTATGACCCTCGGAGCAACAAGTGGGACTACGTGGCAGCACTCACCACTCCCCGGGGCGGAGTGGGGATCGCCACAGTAATGGGCAAAATCTTTGCGGTCGGCGGTCACAATGGCAATGCGTATCTGAACACCGTGGAGGCCTTTGACCCGGTGCTGAATAAGTAAGTGTGCACTGTTTCTCTAGCCGCGTGCGGCACTCCACAGCAGAAGGCTCACCGCCCTCAGTGGAACCTGGGGCTGGGGGTAGAAGCCAGCTTTGCACATAGAGCTGGGCTTCCCCTGTCCATACGTGCTTAGGGCAAAATTCAGTGCCTGTGCTGCCGGCCTTTGGGACCTGTTCCTGCTGGGCTGCCCCATCGGCCCGCCTAGGAGAGGGTGTGCCTAGTCCAACTGCAGGTTGTGCCATGGCTGGATGGCATCCATGGGAGGCCTGCTCTCTGCTGAAGAGAAGAGGAGGAGTGGATGGGGTTGGAGGTGGGAGAGGAGACGTGGAGAAGGGACTGCAGGGGAAGGGGGAGGGGAAACTGGTCAGGGTGTAAAAGATGAATTAACTTAAAAGAAGATACAGGTCCCTGTGTAAAGTAGGCACAACAAAAGGTGAACAGTTGCTAACAAACTGCAACGTTGTTAACGCTGTGCTGAGACAAAACTCCTAGCATACTGCTCTTATACTTTAGCACCGTTATTAAAGAAAACAAAGGTTAGCTGAACAAAAGGACCTACACCATGACAGTCAGTCCGACTCCTAGTGGCCAACGAGTAGGTATCTTCTACAGAAATAACACACCGAACAGAGACTATCCTACACAAGGCAGAACGGCCTAGCATTTAAAGCTTATGAAATTGCTTATTTCTGGAAGTTTCCACTTAATGTTTTCAGACTGAAACTATGGGAAGCAAAATGAGATAATTGAAGAATATTACTTTGTTAATATAAGATTTGGGGATATCTTTTTCCCCCTCTGGAAAGTTGCTGTGTTTTAAAACCAGCCCCGTAGTCCCCGGCTGTGTCTTTGGTTGGGAGCCTGTGCTCTGTGCTGACAGACCTGCCCTGTCTTTGCAGGTGGGAGCTGGTTGGACCCGTGTCTCACTGCAGAGCTGGTGCTGGTGTGGCCGTGTGTGACTGCCTGACTAGCCAGATCCGAGACGTTGGCCACGGCTCCACTAACGTGGTCGACTGTATGTGATTGAAGTCCCGGCAATGTTCTCACATATCACAGACAGGAAGACAGGGAGCATTTTGGTGTGGCCCGTTTGACTGTGACCGCAGCTCCCATTCCTTTCAATGTCAGCTGCTGTAAGTACAGTTTGTGGCGCCAGAGCTGAAGAGGTATTAGTCGTGAAGATAAGTGTGGTAGTTCCTGCTTCAGCAATACCGGAGTAGGCAGGAAGCGCCTATCTTTGAACCCGTTCTTCTCCTGAAAAACGTTTCATGTAGTGCCAAACCTTCAAATAGCTGTTTATTTTGATGAATAAAACGTAATTTATTGAGTTCTGTTTATTCTTTTTCCTGAAGCAACTAACTTCAGGCAGTAGATTTTTCCCAGAGGAGAGTTAAGTCTACAGCAACACGAGGACTCTGAGGCCTGCTCCCCTGTGGATCATTCTACCCGGTGCTGATGAATTTGTGTTCCCTTTTGTCTATGGATGGTGACTTGCAGTTCCTGGGCGTTTACAAAGTAGGGAAAACGTTTGTGTGTTGCTGAGGCATTCTTAAACCATATCAGTGTCTGTAAGAAGCCCTTGGCTTCCGTTGGGAGGTTTAGAACTACATGCAGGCTGGCTACATGTGCTGGCTCCCCTCACCAAGTGGACTTTTTATCCATCTTTTTATCCATCTCATGCAAAACCACGAGCCTGAGAATTAGTGATGGCTGTAGACTAGCATTAATCTAATGCCCAGTGAAAAGACTGTGAGAAGGAGGTATGGGAAGTACATGGCCACCTAGGGAGGGAAATCTGAAGGTTCCTTTAACTGTGTTTGTTGGGTTAGTGATTGGGTTTGGAGCCAGGATGCATTTTCCTCTTATTTTGTTGTTTGTCACTGTCCTGGTTTTTTCTAATTGTACAAAGATGGATTTATTTATTATCAGGAGATGAATGCATTTTTACATATTCCCTTTATGCATTACAGTTTGATTAGCTCAAAATTTGTCATTAATCAATAAAATATGTTGTTGGTAAAAACAGAAAAAAATGGAGACTACTAGTTCTTTCATTGTTTAATATCCTACAGTGTATTTATTGAAACGTAATTGAATGTTTCTACAAATAATCTGAAGCCTAGACTACTGATGATCCTGCTGTGACAGAATGGCTCTTCATTGTTCTTTCTGTGTAAGTGTGTATCGTACACATTCACGGGTGGGCACAAGCTTAGCGTGAAGGTCCTCTAGATGGCCGTCCGTCTCACTCACTAGGCAGACCCAGCTGAACCCAGAGCTCGTCTCTTCACCTCGTCTGAGCAGTCAGCTCGCCCCAGCCATCCTGTCTCTACTTCCAGAGCGCTGGAATTGTAGGCAGCCTGCTTCACCTTCCTGGCATCCATGTGGGTGCTAGGGAGCAGAACTCTGGCCCGTGCCTACCACACATCAGACCAAACCCAAACCCGTGCCCAGTGGCGTCTTCATCTTCCATGAAGTTATTTTTTCCCTCTTGTCAGGATGTTTTGTGTGGAGAATGCTCCATGATCGCTGTGGTTTCTGTTTCAAATGAGTGAGTTCAAGTACACACAGGTGGGAATAAAAGAGTAAATGGAAAGCAGCAGGAAGGAGAGCATCACATCAGACCCTGAGACCATCCAGCAAAAACCCCTGGACCCCCCGCAGGCTGGAGCAGCCCAGAAGGAGGGTCCCAGGCAGATGTCTCGTTCAAGGTAGGACCTGATGTTGTCCTGGCTGAGTCTCTTGAGGTAGGAAGTGCTAGGATGGTTTGCCTGTCTTCAGGACGAGCCTTCTTGCTGTAACAACGCACTGCCTTGTGCTCAGTGCCCAGGCATCTTCACTCTTGCTCTGTTCTGTTGCTCCGCCTTTCTCACCGGGCCCAGGAGCACAGAAACAGCCCATCCCCCATCCCCTGGACAAGGGCTCTTGGAGGATGCTCCAAGATAATAAACATGCTTGGGTCTGAAGTGGGAGGGAATGGCACCTTCAGCTCCAGGGCCAGCTCCTCAGAGAGGTTAACCACGGACCTGCAAGCCTGAGGGCGGGCTTGGCTGGGTCAGCATTCTCCAGGATCTGTTTCTTAGCCGGTCCTCAAAGCATTTGACCATAACACCTGGCAGACTAGCTGCGTCTAGCTGAAGATGGAAAATGACTTGAAACGTGGCTGCTGTCGAGGTCTCGTCTAATACATGGCTGGACGCTTGTCATTGGCAGGCATGCTTTGTTTGTTGTCGGGGCTAAGGACCCTGATACCTCATTTGATTGTTCGCTTCTCTGACTTTTACTAGACAGTGGTCACCTGACATGCTGAGTTTGTACCCTGGTACCTGTGAAATGAGGTTCTCTTAAAAGAATGGGAAATAAGGGAAAAAAGGCAGTGAGAAGCATGGCAGGAAGGGCCCAGACAACAGTAACAGCCGCAACAACAAAACCAGGGTTAACAGGCAGGCTCTCCATAGGTTAAAGAAAAGACGTGCTTTGAGGATGAGCACAGATAGAGGAGTGCTGAGCTCAGATGGAGGTGCGCTATCCAGAGACAACACTTCACTGGGGGACTCACCGCTTCAACCTCAGGCGGGAACAGCTGAAATACTGAAATTGTAAGTGGAACAACACACTGGCATATGAGCTACACACACAGACACATGCGCACACACGTTAATTAGGTCTCACTCTGTGTTGCCAGACTGGCCTTGCAAACCAGGCCTCACGTGATGTACTTGTGCCCGCCGTCCGTGAAGCTGGGCTACTGCACTGGAGCAAACCTCTTGTGTGCTGTCTTGTCGAGACATACCCAGGCTCCTCTGTGCCACCCGCATTTAGTCATTACAGCCACACTGTACTGTATTGACACCCTGACTCCAAGCAAGTTAACGTTGTCTTTTACTTTCTCTGTTTGACACAGCTTTGTTTCTTAAGTGTTTTACTCCTTCCAAGGAGCCTATTCTGTTTCCTTCATTCCCAAATGAGCTGTGAAGTGACAGCTGTTAAACACCTACATAAGAGGTTGTGGCAGCTGTACGAAACACGTCTGCAAGTGGTAACCCTGAGACGTTTCTTTGTTGCTTTTGTTCCTCTGAGGCTGATTTTGACTCAAGCCGTATCAATGAGGAATGTTTCTGCGAGCTCTCATGCCAGGCTTTAAGGGAAGAAGTGGATCACAGGTAAGTGTGTCTGAGCAGGGAGGGCATGTGGATATGGAGGAAACTGAAGAGGGGAAAATTGAACAGTGGTGGCTGTATGAAGAGCCCGGGAAGCGTGTCATTTGTAGGCCGGTTAGGAAGAGGAGAGAGTACTGGGATTAGTAGATTAAATGGGGATGGGACAGGGTGGAGAAGGGGGAGAGGAGGAGGAGGTGGATTAATCAAAACTAATACCGTATGAGAAGACCCACTACTCAGCTCATTTGAAAATATAACTTAGAAGTGTAACTTGGAATTACCCTGTAAGGGTAGAAATTCTGCTCCAAAATGAAAATTGCCGTGCAAGGCACAAGGTATCTCCCTTTGAGTGATGGGGCCAGGCAGCCATGAGAGGACTCCAACAACACAAGTGGGTGGTTGCTGCGGTCTTTGGCTACCCACTAGGCGATTTTCCCTCTGTTGATGTCTGGGCTGGCGCATGTCAGGGCGAGCCATCATAGTAACAGAAAACAAAGACACTGTCATTTGCTGACACACTTGCATGTCACACTGTTGTTAATGCTCGCTTTAAAATGTTTGCAAATATTAATTACAAGTTTTTCCTTGGTCCCTGAGTTTAGGGGGGGGGCATGGAGAAGCAAATGTCTAGCGTAACTTTAGTCTATTATAGCAGACCAGCAAGGTATTTTCTCTGGCTGCCTGAACCTTCATATTCCTTGTCCAGGTGTGCGCATGTGCACACTCAGGGCCAATTGCAGTCCGTTTGATGCAGCGTGTTTTGAAATGTCTGCCTGCTTTGTCAGTTCTGTTACCCGGGAGTGTCATGTTGAGTTGGCTTTCATTTGTTTGCAGTTCTGGGATCCGCCCTGGGGCCTTGCTTACTCTCGCTGGGAGCTCCATGCTCAGCTCTTGGGTTTTTGAGACGTAAGCTGTGTGATCCTGCCTCGGCCTCCCAGGAGCTGCGTCACAGGTGTGAATGCCATGCCATGTCATCCCTCCACCATCTTAGGCTCATCAGGTAGGTAGCCATGCCATCCCTCCATGGTCTTAGGTTCATCAGGTCGGCAGTAATCCTGGCCCCTGCCCTCTTGCCCTCACCTGCTGTTGAAAGGAGGCAGAACCATAACAGTCCCAACCGGTTTTCTCAAGTTGCCCCGTCACTGAGCACCTGGGACTCCAGTTCCCTGCCCTGTGAGTCAGTGCAACTATTGAACACGAACAGGTTTTACCCCTTGGCTGCTGTGGTTCTGAGTCTCTTTGAAGGATGCTGCTATCTTCATTGCTCTGGCAGCATTTAGTGGGGGTGTTAAAGGAATTCAGAAATGTAACCAATATTTTATCACGACTGTTCCAGAATGCCTTTTAATTTTTTGTTTTTTTGAGAAGTGTTGCTATTTGGCTTAGGCTAGCCTTGAATTCAGTATGTAGCTGAGGCTGTCCTCCTGCCCCAGCATCCACAGTGCTGGAATTAGAGGCACACACCAGCACAGCAAGCTGTCAGGGCCCTTGTGTTGTAAGGCATTCTGTTTTGATCCGTGCTTCCTCACTTCCTGACGGCTCATTGACGTTCTCCACGCATGGCTACGTTGCCGTCTGTGCGTTCCTGCAGCCTTTGCTTCCCGGCGCATCTACTCAGGTCCTGACATTTTTGCACTTCCGATATTCCTACCAAGACCATTTCCCGTGTTTTTTCCAGAAGTGATTTTGGTGATTTGCTGCTGTGGTATCTCATTTCGGTTTTGTTTGTATGTTAATGACCTTACTTTACTGCCCTGCCAGAGAACATTCTAAGTCGTGGCTTTTTCTGGGGACCAGGAGTGATTTCACTGTCTGCCTTTGTGCCCTTATTTCCATTGACGGCTGGTTAATGCCTTCCTTCCCTGTGGACTCTGCTCTTCCTGTCTCCCTGCACTTCTAAGATGTAAAGTCTGTTTCTGTCAGCATGCAGTGTCTTGATTCGGCTCTCTAGAGAGTGTCCTGCTAGTACATATTTGTGACGTGTATTTGGGCTCTTCTCTCCTCCTGAAAATTTCAGCTACGGACTTGGTGCATTTTTTTCTCTTCCATATTATTCTATTCCGGGTCTTTTTTCCCTTTCCAGAGAGTTTGAATTTTTCTGCATGTGTGTGTGTTGTGTGTGCATATACCAGGAGTATGGAGGTCAGAGGACAACTTGAGGAAACCAGTTCTCTTTCTCTGCCATATGGCACAGGCTTGGCAGGAGGTGTTCTGACCCACTAGACCAGCTTGTCAGCCCTTGACTGTTTTTTTGCTGAATGTTTTGATACTGTCTTCTTTAATACTTGGGACATTCTCTCTCTCTTTCTCTTTCTCGCTGGCTCAAACACACACACACCCTGTAGTGGTTGATAAATCCAAGTTTCCAGTGGCTAACTTTTCAGTGTGTCATTCTTGCTGTGTGTCTGTTGATTTTTGTTTCATGAACATGAACCTAATCCTGTGAGGACAAGGCGGTTCGAATTAGCATTGCTCTGTTCTTCTGAGAGATTGTGCATTTGCCTCTCTAGTCCCGAGAGCAAACCCGAATGGGCCTTTAGTTCCTGTGTCTCCTTGTTGGGTGGCAGTGCTTGGTCTCACAGTCCTGGTGAGACCCGGCCAGTGTGCTCATGGCCTTCCTGCCTGCTGGCCACTCCTAATGAGCCAGGAACTGTCCTGCTTTTCCGGGTGCCCTGAAAAGCATTCAGAAATGTACTACTTAGGATATGGCGTCCAAGAGAATGTGTAGGATGGTGAGATGGTTCACTGGATAAAAAGTGCTTGCACCAAGCCTGACACCCTGAGTCCAGTCCTCAGGACCTACCTGGTCGCATAGAACTGAGCCCATCAAGTTGCCCTCTGACCCACACATGTGGAATGTGTGCATGCGCATACACACATACACAATAAAGTATAATTTTAAAACGGTTTGAAAGGTGTAATGAAAGACCTCCTGAGACTGTCTTGTCCTTCATCACCTACAGGCTGAGTGTTGCCTCTATGCCCTGGGATCCAGTGAAAGTAGCAACTGTCTCTCTCTTCTCCCACTCAGCACCACAGTGTTCTGAGTCCTGTCTTGACTGTCTTAGTAGAACGAGCTTTCAAAGCAGGGTCTCCACAGGTGGTGGTGCCCCGCACCTTCCATCCCAACACTTAGGAGGCAGAGGCAGGTGGATCTGAGTTCGAGGCCAACCTGGTCTACAGCCAAGAGTTCTAGGACAGCCAGGGCTACACAGAGAAACCCTGTCTCAGAAAAACAAAGCAAAACAAAAAAGGAGAAAGGAAGGAAGAAAAGAAAAGACAGGGTCTCACTGTGTAGCCCTGGCTGGCCTGGAACTCATTATAGACCAGGCTGTCCTCAGACTCACAGAGATCTACCTGTGTTTGCCTCCTGAATCCTGGAATTAATGTCATGTGCTATTACCCCCAGCTTGAATGAGCTTTTTGACAAATACTTCTCACCCCCAAAGTTTCTTGAGTGAATTTGACAATCAAGTTCCCAGTCCGATGACTGGGCACAGATAAACCCACCCTGCAGTGCTGCTCTTTTCCCTGGCAAGCTCAGGTTTATAGTCCCTGTGCGTGAGGTTTAAGAAGCCAAGTGTCCTTTCAAATAGCCGGAGCACTGGAGCGCTTGCAGCGCCGAGTCTCATTAGAAACAGCCTTAAGGTGCAGGTTTTGACTCAGAAGAGAATCATGACTGAAACTTTCCAACTGCTTAAGAACAAATGTCACTGTTTAGTTTAACAAATGGCGTTTTGCCAGAAATAGCAAAACCCTTCCCCTGGCTCCTTCTCCCTACTCCATCCATTTGCAAACAGTTGTCTTTCTCTTGTCTGGAAACAGTTAGGACTGATGGTCACTGGCTGTGTGACCATCCTGGCATTGGCACTGGTATCTCATTCCCCTGGTCTAGTGGGGGGCTTTGGGGTGCGCACTCAGTGACCCCGTGACATCACAGAACTGTGCGGAAATCTTCCTGGTTCAGATTTGGGCTGGTCCACCACCTCCCCGGGGTCATCACAACCCTGCCCCTTCCCGGCGAGTGAACACTGATCTATAAATATGTCCTTTCCCAGGCAGTTGACTCGCTTGGACGCAGCGTAGTCTTTGCCTGTGACGTATTTCACATGGCCTCGTGCATATGAACATGCACACTGCCACGGTATTCCAGTCTTCCCTCACGCATACACCACACTAGTTGATGCTGTGGTGGCTTTCAAACATTGCCATTCAAGGAATGCTGGGAATGCTTGCTTTCCTTTTCCTGCCTGTGCTTCTACAAGAACTGCTGGGGTTAATGGAACTTGGCTTTAACCTTTTAAGGCAATGATACACTGGTATGCAAAATGGTTATACCATACTTTATTCTCACCAGAAAACAACATTCCCCACTTCTCCAAATTCCCTCCAACCTCTGGTATCATTTCCTTTGATTATTTATATTCATTCTATAAGGTGTCTACAAGGTCGCTATTGTTAAAGCCACAGGAAGTGGTTTCCATCTAGTGGCTAACTCTGCACATGACAGCTAGGAAACCTGGCCCCAACGAGGAGCCTAATTTCAAAATTGGCTTGTTAAAATTTACATATTTATGTCCTGGTTTTCTTTGTTAGCATACTAAGAACAACCTGAACCCAGGTTTAAATGTTTTCGTCTTTACCACTACTGATACGGAAACTAGGCTGGTGGCTTCTTTAATTAAAAAAAAAAGGTATATCTTTATAGAAATATAATAATACACTTATATATCTATATATTCTATGTAATACTTATATTTTAAATATTTGTAAACTTGTAAATTGATATAACTGTATATGTTTGGGTGGGGCACAGGACAACCTGTAGGACTGGGTTTTCTCCTTCTACCATGTCATATCCAGAGGTCTGAACTCAGGCTGTCAGGCTTAGCAGCACGTGCCTTTACCCCTGAGCCATCCTACCCACCCTGATTTCATCCCCCTTGTTCCCTAGGCCTGTTAGCGGTGGCTGGGCCTGGGGAGGGGACTGTTGGTTCAGGTACCGAACCCTTGGAGAAGAGCAGTCTTCGCTCATGTGGGGACTGCAGCAAGGGCTGCTGGGAGCATCTGGGTGTTTCCAGGTAACGCTGTGGAAAGGTGTCTGCAGAACATAGGAGACCAAGTGTCAGCCTCCCAGGCTCGGGCCAGGTGGAAGAGCACTGTCGTGAAGAGAGAGCCAGGTCAGGGAGGCTCGGCCTCAGAGTGCCGATGAAGTGGAGTGAGACGCAGCTTCAGGAAATGAGGGCAGTGGAACCAAGCATTAACAGTTTCGTGTACAAATCTGAAGTTTGTGCCTTGAAGGGCACTTTTTAAAGAAAGTGCAATGTGAACACAGAACTACCCCCAAAGCGTTCATGTCATGGAATTCCAAATACTTGACTGTGTGTGTAAATATTAAGGACCTCATGCCCAGAGCATCACCCTGTACAGCCTAGATAGAGCTCCTGGGCTTAGCTGATGCCACCAACCCAATAAATTTCAGAGATCACTGAAAATACGTTTTGAAGCAAGTCTGCTATGTATATGGCAAGCGTCAACTCTTGCCACGTGGGTGGTCTGTTTGCCCTCAGCTCTGGAGTCAGTCCTGCAGAATCATGGTTTAAGGCTGAGTCAGGCACAAAGTCTACCATGCAATTTTGAAGGGCAGGTTTTCAGAGCTTTGCACCTCTTTCTTTTTTCATTTAACGTGCATGTCTAACTTTCCACAGGCTTTGTCTGACGTTCTTTAACTCTCTCTCGGTTCAGGAAACTGGATGACTTGGTAGAGCCACCTCTTCAGAGCCATGGTCTTTCTTGGTTTCTGGGGGTGGTTTTGGACATTAGGAGAGCAAAGCACTCAGTCTTCAGTTGCAGGCCTCACAGCCCGGGCTCTCCTGTCCTCTGTCCTCAAACGTCACAGGTTTGGGTGACAAGGTCCCATGTAGCTGAGGCTGGCCCGGAACGGCCCATGCAGCCGAGGATGACCTGAGCCCTGAGCCTCTAGCCTGCACTCTGAGGGCTAGACTGTAGGCATGTGCACCATCCCTGTACCGCCAGGACCAGTTCATTGCCAGGGCTTCACGTATGCACTCCCAACTGAGCCCCAGCCCAGGCTTGACTGACCCTGCTTTTACGTTGTACAGGCTAATAACCGGCCTTCCTTTGGGCTCCTGACAACGTCCTGTGTCAGTACCTGTGTCCCATGACATCATCTGGGTACTTAGTGACCCATCTGCCACGTCCCCTCTCTCTCACTCTTGGCTCTCTTGCTCCTGTCCTGCTCTCTCCCCTTCTTGGTTAGAGTGCCCTCCCCTCCATCTCTCTCTCTCTCTCCTCTCTCCCTCCCTCTCCCCTCATGGCTCACTCAGGCCCTCTCTTCTGCTTCCTTTCCCTCCAATACACTCATCTTATGTCTGTTGTATATGCGTGACATCCTTTTTAAATACTAACACTCGCTCTAAACATGCCCACAGTGCCACAGTCCTTAGGTACTGCCTCAGCAGACACACACATTTCCTCTAGTTCTCACAAGCAAAGCCCACTGCACCCTGATGTCTCACACGGCCAAATGTTCAAAGCTAGCTTCAGCGAAATACCATGTGTAAAACCAAAAATAAAATAGCCAGGTCCTAGACCTGCCTGGCACAGTGGTAGGTAACTGCCAGGCAGGGCTCTGGGATCCAAGTCCCAGCACCAAAGAAAGAACCAATGAGTGGTGGCAATTGGCCGCTTCCCTCTGTGTTCTTATAAAGAAGCGACCCTTCCATCAGTGTTAGCAGTCACACTTGGTAGAAAGGCAATTAAAATACTGAAACTGTGAAGTGCGAGTGAGGCGTGGCGGCACACACCTGGAAGGCCAGCACTTGGGGCGCCTAGGGCGGAATGCGGTGGCTTGAATGCTCCCCAGTTGGCGCTGCTGTTTGAGAGGGTGGGAGCTTGGGCACTCTGCAGATGGGCTTGCAAAGCTTCCACCCCCCTCCTCCCGGTTCACCCTCCACTTCCGGTGTCACATCTGTGACCATCCAGCTTCCTGCCCCAGCTACTGCCTGGCTCCGGGCTGCTAAAGCCTTCCTGGCCGTTATTACTCACTCCAAAACTGTAAGCCAGAGTAAACGCTCTCATTTAGTGATGTCGGTCATGGCATTTCATCACAGGATGGTGAATCGAGTCTAGCCTGGTGCAGGGCTCTTCTAGGATACATCGTGAGCCCCCCCCCCCAAAGAGAGCCTCCAAGGTTGGTGTAAGCTTTGACGAGGCCCGATAGAAGACTTGTAAAAATACACCAACATTAGATTCTTCCAGTAAACATCCTGTTGGAAACCAGCCAACACCCGGACCCGCTCATCTCCCTGGAGGTTCTGATGGGGCGTCCATGTCCTGTGGATCAGGTCACACCTGCCCCAGCAGTTTGTGCAGAGGTCTGCCTTGGAGGAGGGAAAGCAGGCAGCTGGCGGCCTCCATCTGCAGTCTGTCAGAGAATCTGGGCTGAGGGCACCTGCTTTGTAGAAATACTTAGTAGCAGAGATGTAAAAACCCATAATTGTTTCTTCTACCTACACATGATATGGTAGAGACCATCTTAGGACCAGCCGAATGGGGATTTAAAGCGTTTATCTCTTACAGTGTTGGGAGGGTATTTCCAGGCCCACCCTCCACTGGAAGGGCAAAGCCTCCTTTATCAGAGCCTCTGTGCCACACCTAGGCCTCACTTTCTGCAGCGTGGTCTACCAAGAAACCGCAAACGCTCAGACTCCTGGTCCTGAAACCAGACAACAGAATGGCCCAATCACAGCGGCAGGCCTCTGCTTACATCCCAGTAATGATCCATTGGATGTTACTGTAATGGATGTGCGCACTGCAATCGCTCTGAACAGGCACCAAGTTTGTATGCAGGCAATGCAGACTCCCGAAGTGCCTGAGCGCTCACTGATACACAGCGCACAAAGGGGAGTGCCAGCGGCGCGGGAGCCAGCTTTTACACCTCACTGGACCGGGGAGACTCAGTGGCTGCAGCAAAGGCGCAAAGTACAGTTGAACCCATATTCAGAAAATAATGTCCTCGGCACCTTGAGGGGAGTGGCAGATGTATTAAAATGTCTTCTTAGCCACTGCGGTGGTATGGTTATTTTGCAAGTCTCCAGAGAAATGTTTAGAGGGAAAATATTTACCACTTAAAATTAACAGGGTAGCTAAGTGTTTTCCGTATGTATGAGGAATGTAACTGGATGAACTTCTCGCGCCACGCCTGGCTTCAGGGACAGTCATGGACATTCCCTATGTATCAGAGGTGCTCAGCCTTCTTCCTGCTATGACCTGCTCATAGGGGTGACCCCCAACCCATAAAATTATTTTTTGTGGCCACGGAACTAATTTTGCTACCATTATGAATCATAAACTTTTGGAGATAGAGGCTTGCCAGAGGGGTCATGACCCAAAGGTTGAGAGCCACTGCTCTGTAACTCCCCAGCTTAGAGTCCTGGAGTCTAACAGGTGGCTGGCTAAATGAAGCGGTGCGGCCTGCTGCCATGTTAAGGTTATAGAAGTTTGTGGAAAACAATGTCACACACAGATCTGATGACCCCTTGAGCGGAGCGTGAGCTCTCGTCAGTCATCACAGGCTCCCTTTCCTGCGCTCTCTAGTCACCATTACAAGGGGCTCACTTGCTCGGTGGGTCTTTAGGACTAAGACGATAAAGATGGAAAAGGGGGATGGGGTGGGGCTGGAGAGATGGCTCAGAGGTTAAGAGCACTGGTTGCTTTTCCAAAGGTCCTGGGTTCAATTCCCAGGGACCACATGGTGGCTCCCAACCATAAGGAGATCTAATGCCCTCTTCTGGCATGTAGGCATACATGCAGGCAGAACACTATACATAGTAACTAAATATTTTTAAAATAAGAAAATGGAAAACAGGTAGGTTCAAACCAACCTTCTGTGTCCTTTTCAATCTAACAAAGTAGCAAACATACCGCTCACAAAATGACAAGACCAGAGAGGTCAAGTAACTTGTCTGAAGCCACAGAGCCAAAAATTGGGGAGCTGAGGGTCTTACCTAATTCCTGAGGGCAGCAGAAGACCAGAGAGCCTCCGGGTACTTGAGCGTTGAGTGTGCTACAAGCCCACGTGCAGCAACACGCTGAAGGCAGGCTCCCGGGAAGCCACAGGATGATGCCACGCTAGTGGCCGGCTGCCCTCAGACTCCGTTTCTTCTCCACGTCAACAGCAAGCACACAGTGCGAGGGCAGCAGAATGTCCCGGCAGCTCACTGTGGTTACAGGTGAAGCTTTACACACC
Organism: Psammomys obesus; assembly: GCF_907164565.1. Classification (NCBI taxonomy): domain Eukaryota; kingdom Metazoa; phylum Chordata; class Mammalia; order Rodentia; family Muridae; genus Psammomys; species Psammomys obesus. The sequence goes on from NW_026596155.1 coordinate 753,217, forward strand.
GAGCTGTTTTCTTCCGCCCTGGTAGCTGTGATGGCACCAGGGAAGGGAAGGCAGGAGGACCCCTTCGGGCGAGGTCAGCTTTAGCTCCACCCAGAGACAAAAATAAGGATCACCTTATTTGAACAAAATAAAAAAATCACTCCAATGATTTCTCTAAATTTTTATTAAATATTTTTTTCTACAGTTTGATCTTGTGGAAAGGAAAGACTGTGAAGATGAACAAGTCAATTACATTTTTTAAAAACAGCACTTAATCCTCATTACAGAGAAAAAAAAAAGATCTGTGGCACATTATCTTTGGAAAGATCTTTTGCAGATTTTCTTTAAAAAAAAAAAAGAATTCTCTCACAGATCATGTCTGCCTCTTTCAAAGGATTCCACAAGGCAGCTAAATTTTATTCACAAAAGCCAAGTTTGCAGTTCTATTGCTGAAGCTGATTAAAAAACAAAAACAAGGTAATGTGGCGTTTCCCCGGATTTGCGTTGCCCCTCTTCGCTGGGAGATCAGCGCTTCCTAGCCCGCAGCCAAAACCACTGCACTGGTGCTAGCCGGCACCTACTCCACAGGGATCAAGGACTCAGTAAAGGCAGACCAGTGATTTCAGCATCACCTGGGCAACCTACTCCTCCTTAAAGCAATTTTAATCCCAAGATCTGACTTTTTTCTAACATTATAAGAAAGAAAATATATAATATATATAATATAATATATAATGGTAATAAATAAAAAAAGGCAACCCTGCTCAGGTATCATCCAAAACATGATCACATTCAGAAAAAAAAAAAAAAAAAAAAGATTCGGGACACACATGCCCACACCGCAACATGAACAGCGTCTGCCTGATATCATGAGGATGTGCACCACATGGCCTGAGCAAACGGCAAACTTAATACTGCCTGTATTGAGCACTGCTAAGACAACGCGAGTTCATCTCCCTTGGGGCAGCCACTGCCCGGCCCAACAGTGCAGCGTGGCCTGCCTTTGGCTGGCCCATCCCAGTGTCCCATGGACAATGTAGCAATCAATCCACAGGCTCACAGGGAGCTCCAGGCTCCGCCCTGTCCTCTGGCTCCCTCTTGGGTAGGAAAAGAGGCATTCGTCTGCACATGATGGTCACTGCTGATGTCAGGTGCACAGCAGAACAGAATAAAGTGTGAGTCAGCCCCAAGGAACCGAGAAACTGACAGTCGCCTGAAGAAATGTCAATGGTGTTTTTCAGTGTGTCCCTAAGAGCATGGGCATTCAGCAACTGTTCTCAGCCAACGGGGAATCGGCATAATTGGACGGCACACTGCAGGACTGCCTGGCACAAATACCACTTGCAGATTTTGAAGGAACATCCCAACACCATGCCCTTCTGCCCTTCTGCCCTTCCGCAGAAGGACAAATTAAAGGCACAGGAAAAGCCCTCACATCCATTATTTCCAAATGGACCAAAACCAACCGAAATAGGCAGGAGAGGGACATCAAAGTTGATCATAGCATCTCCACAGCTCAGTGAGAAAGCCTATACTTCTGTGTTTCTAAAAGGAGCCCAAAATATTCTTAGGAGATTTAAATACTCTAACCGGTGGTAAAGATTGAAACAGATGAAATGGTAAATTTTCAAAGACATTTTGTAGTGTTGGGGAAATGAATTATTAAGAAAAAGAAGGAATCTGTAGGAGGCGTGGAAAGATTTATATATATTTTAAAGTGTATATATATATATATATATATATATATATATATATATATATATATATATATAGACCAACTCACTTCAAACTTCACAAAGCAGGAAAGTAAACAGAAAACCTGTGAAACCACTTGACGCTGTGGCAAAATGAACAGCATCACTTCAGAAATTACATTTGGTACAAAGGCACAGATCTGTCTCGCCAAGCCTGCCAACCCTCTGCCATCACTGAGGCGCACAGTCATCCTGACAGTTTCCAAACAGGAATCGTAAAACGAGAGTCTGTCCCTACCATCAACATGTAAGGTATCAGCTAAAGCACATTTTCAATTACGACAGGGAAGAGTGTGCTAAGCTTCCTAAGACCTACCAAACACAGATGGGGCTGGGTGGGGATGGTCCAGTCTGTCCAGGGAATGGATAAGACATTTTTGTCAAAACATCTACAAAATTTTTTTTAAAGAAAAATACAGCTATTTCCCGTACAAGTGCGAGGGACCACTGGCTAGCGCTTGCTCGCCTCTCCTGTCCTGCTTCTGCATGGCCTGCCCTCTTGGCAACCCGATTTAGCAGCGTTGCTTTTTATGACAGAGCAGGGTTTTTTACATGTATGAAATTTTACTTATTTCCAAAATAGAAAACATTCAACACTTGGGAAAAAGTGTGTTCCTCTACTTTCTATTGCAGACAGACGGGCACACACACCCTTTGTAGAGACAAAGGCAAGATTGATTTATTCACTCCTCACCATGAAATAAATGTGTGTTCTCTATGGTTATCAGAGCATCACACATTCAAAGGGTTCATTTTATAGTCCTCCCAAATTAATTTGCCTTTTGGGAACTGACTGTTAGCATACAGTGAAAAGTGCAAATGGCTTCAAAGAGGCTTCAGGTTTCTCCAGTGAAAGCAAGACCAGAACTGACCAGAGACGGCTCTCCCGCTTCAGGTACAGAGTTGTGGGAAAACCAGCAAGAGCTTCACACCAACCTGATACAAATGCAGCTGTCCAACTTGGTTAGTTCTCAAGATACAAATCGTAGTATACAGAGTTGAGGAAACACGTCCATACCAAGAATGAGGCAGCCCGTTCTTCCTGCACTGGTGAGTGCGCCCAGTCAAGGGGCACAGTGGTCCGATGGTAGAACACACACGTTCTCAAAACCCGCCGCAAGGATCATACCCATTCACAACTGACAGGCAGCCATGCAAGAGGGAAAAGATCCGAGGTGCCCGCAGGCCAACTCTGAAGAGGTGGCACAGCTCGGAGACAACCTCCCACAAACTGTTATCTGAGCCGCAGAGAGAAAAAGGGCTTTGCTTCAGAACATCAATAAAGAAACCTGCTGAGCCGGGTCACAGCCATGGCCTATACTCAGATATGCACAAGGCTTTATCCAAACCAGGATAAAAGGCCGAGAGGACCGAGGAACACCGCACAGAGAGGAGCACACACTGTGCCCCAGAAAAGCAGGCATTGCACTCACCCAGAGTCCCTGTGAAGACTGACCAAGGTGCCAAGAGAGTCTCTGTCTTACCATGGGGACCACAGGCGCCCTCGCTAAGGAAAGGTGGTCTCCTGTCTCCACTGATCTATAAATGCGAACTCACAAACATGGCTGGCAGGAAGCAGAGACAGTGAGTGGGTAAAAAACCAGTTACCTCCATGTGAATGCATGTGCAAATTCTACTTTCTAGAAGGAAAAAAACAAAACAGAAAACAACCACTGCACTCAAACGTATTCAGCGATGACCTTCAAAGGTGCAATGACCAGCCTGTGCTTAGAAGCAGGTGTGAATTCTGGTGTGTTCTCACTTCCTGTCAGTGATGCTAACGTATGTGGACGGGGTATAGCCATGAGGTCACGGGTCTTCCCAACCTCATCAAATCGTGACACCTGAGAACATGGTCTGCACGAAGCTGTATGGTAGTGGATTTTTTTTTTTTTTTAAGTTGAATTATCTGTCCCCTCCCCTCAAGTCTCCACATCTTCACAGGGGCCAATGTCCCCTGGGTAGTCAAGGGCTTTAGAAAGTTGAGTTTTGCTATAAATATAAAATATTTTAGCAGAAAAATACAGCCTCTCTAGGAAGACTTCACCTTGCTCTCGGGTTCACGAGCAGCCACAGTCCCGTCAGCACCTGGATCCCAGCTCCAGCAGACGCGTCAAGTGTGTCAGCCTCCTGCCCAAGCTGGACACGGCTCCCTCTGCCCAAGCCACACCACGCCGAGCATGCTGCCCGGCAAGTTCCTTCCCCTGAGTGTGGCAGGAGGAATTGTGAGGCCTCCGGAGGTGTGGGGAAGACCGCACGAGGGCTCCCAGATCTAAATGCTGCCCCTCTGGGCTGAGGGAGGCTTTTCAGCAAGCACAGCCAGAGGGACCAGGGCTCGACAGTGTGCAGGACTCCAGGCACTGGGAGGGACACTCCAGACGGAACCTCTGGGTGTCATCAGAGCCACTGTTCCCTGCAGGGGGAGGAGCGGTGGAGTGGCCTTCACTTCTGCTTCACAGGTGGCCACTAGAATGGACTAAATGTTTCCTTTAAAACACGAAAAGAAAAAAAAAAATACCCATAAAACCCTTCACCAAAAAATATTATTCAAAAAATAAAAACTCCTTCCAGACATGAACTAGTGTGGCTACTGAGATGACAAGAATTTGTTGTCAGACTTAAAACTTGTTCTCTTCCTCTCATTTGCAATGTGTATGCTATTGTTCAAACAAACAAACAGAAAAATCAGAAATGTTTCTAGACCGTTCGTATGCCACTCAGGCTCCACTGCACTTCCGCCCTTCCTTCCGGAAAGGCAAGATCACTTCCCGCCATCCGCTCTGCTGACCAGCGTCCCTCCGATGGCCACACAGCTCCTGTGAGTTAAGACAAGCATCCTGGCAGCTCATGGTGCTTCTCTTCTTTGACACGCCGCTCAGACTACGGTCCATACTGGATCAAGGTTTCTGCTTGAGCAAAGACATCCCGAGGCATCCAGCCAGCCCGGCCTGCATTAGGGAGTTTTGGAGGTCTGTTTCAGCCGCTGCAAACCCTGTCTTATGTAGTGCACCAGGTCCACCAGGCTGCTGTTGAGGGCCAAGATGCGTCCTTTTGTGCTGAGCTGAGCAAAGAATTCTGCAAGAAAATGCAAATCACACTCAATAAATACATGTGCAGCGTCAAACTAAGACAAAAACACAAACAGTCCTCATCCAGTACGATCCTTGCGTGCCAGCTAATTCTTCAGTCTTCCCCTAGATTATAAGCCGGGAACCTTCTACACAGAACCAGTCCATAACTCATGTCTTGCACAGTGACTGGGGGTCTCAAGTGTCCAGCTGATGCACTGCGGTCCAGGAGTGCGGGAGAGGAGGGGGAAAGACAAGCCTAGTTTGCCAAGAAGGGAGAGAGGCTACAGAGAACTTAGAGCTACAGCCAGCAGGTCGGGGTCTTCCAATCATGAAAAAAATGTAATGTAATGGTATTCACGTGCATGTGTGTGTATGTGTGTGTGCGTGTGCGAATAGGCTTTAACTCAGTGGTGTTCCCATGTCGTGTGTGTGTGTGTGTGTGTGTCTGTCTGTCTGTCTGTCTGTCTATGTATAAACTTTATTTGGGGGCTGCTGGCATGGCCTCTAGTCACTTCCCCTGACTCACACCTTGGAGTTCCCGCTCCTTCCCCAGGTGCCCTGCTGTATGTCTCAGATTGCAGCTGCTTCAGCTCAAGTGTGCTGAGCCGAGGGAGGGGCAGACCACACCTCTGCTTCAGTATTTCAGTTCAGTGATGCCAACATCTGGGGAGAGGCTACCACCAATTCTGACTTGGCCCGAAAGGATCCAGCCTCAGAAATCTAACTCACACCTCAGACCTCATGGAAGAACTGCAGCCGGGCTGCGAAGCCGAGTGGGGAGAGTGAGGCTATCCACTGCTTTTCTTCATGAGACAGAACAGAAACGTGAACCGCCGCCCCCCCCCCCTCTGCCGCCCCCCCCCCCCCCCGGCCACGCTGCCTGTGCCGCAGAGCCCCTCACCTTTATTTTTCCTTGCAAGAGCCTCTGCCTGTTCCCAAAGGTCAAAGGCTTTAAGGACATGGGAGGTGATGGTGACATAGGAGGAGGTCATATTCTGGATGGCGACTGGGGTACTGACGGTGGCCGTCACCCCGCTGCTCCCCATACTGCCAGCACTTGACTGGGACCCCACGGAGCTGGCAGGAGAAGGCATTGGGGAGAGGGGGGGACGGAACACCCGTGCTTCTGTAAGGACGGAGAGAGACTTGGTTAATCGCATAGACCAGGTCAGGCTACGGTCTCTGGAACTTGGGTCTAAATCTCAGGGTGTGCTCCCCAAAACAGTAATCGCTGCTAAAGCCACTCCTACGAGATCAAAGGCATCTGGAAGACTGGCCCACTTGCCAGCACTGTCTGAGCCTTTGCCAATTCCTCCTCTTCTGGACTCCTCCCCGACCCCCTCCTCCCACTGCTGTGAAGGCAGCAGCAACAGCGATGCAGAGCAGGGCAGTAAACTGAGGTCGGTAGGCGTCACTGAGCCGTATCCCCGTGTGTGGTCTGCTCTCCTCCGATCAGTCAGCAGTCCACCTGCTCAGACCTGACAGAGTCCCGCAGAGCTACCACTGAGCATCACCACTATGCATTTATCGTCCTTCCTTTCCCTGGGCCAGAGCACCACAAAGGCACGGTGCGTGCCGCCTCCAAAAGCCCCTACCGAATCAGTAAACAGAGACATGGGGCAGACCAGCAGCAGGCTGGGCACGGGGGCTGTGACGGAGGAACCCAGACCTCACCCTGACCCTTGGCTGATGGCCTAGGTCCTACGTACTCACTCACTTCAGCTGGGTCAAAGGAAAAGAAAAGTGCAATCACATCAGCGTGCAAGGAGGCAGCAAGCCGCTGCAGAAGCGACCTGACAACCAGGAGTTGCCCAGGGTGGCCGCCCTGGCAGCCGAGAGGGTTGGAATAAAGATGCCACCCTAGCTAAATCACAGGGCGACGACACATTCACCTAGACTCAGGATGGCTTTTTAAAAGAAGCCACATTAAGTCCCTCGTTTCTTATCGCTGGAAGTGGCTCTGTGTTATACTTAATACTCTCTAAAAGCATGGCTCAGGAGAAACACAAACAAATAAGAAGCAAAACAACACATGCTGCACATACTTAGGAGGCTGAGATAAAAAGACAACAGTTTTAAGGCCAGTCTGGGCTAGACAGAGTGAGCTCCTGTCTTAGAAAACAAACAGCACCCAGGCAGGACCATGAACAAATGCATTCCAACCTCACCTTCATCTTAAAACAGCCGACCCCCAAGGTGGTGGTGGTGACGCCTGTAATCCCAGCACTCGGGAGGGAGGCAGAGGCGGGGGGGGGGGGGGGGGGGGGGGTGGTGCCCTGCTCAGCCCATCCTCAGGCACTATGTTAATGTTGTTAATCTCTCACTGTTCCTGCCTTCTCAACTGAACTGAAGATGCGGTTTGGGGAAGGCTCAGCACTAGCTGTTTTCATGCAACCGCCTGGGAAGATGTGCTTATTGGCTGGTCGGACGGGATGGCGGACCTTGTGCATTATCTTGTCAACCTAAGTTTAATTCACCTATTTCTCAGAGGGACACAGCAGCTAGCGGCTTAAGTTTAAAGATGAACTCTGGAAAACTACATGAATTCTGGAAAACCCAAAGCCACACACACAAACTTACATAAGCAAAGCGTGACTTGACTGTGTGTCAGTTAACAAGAATTAACACCTGCCTTGCCGTGCACGGAGAAGGTGCCTGGGCCACTTTGGAAGAACTCTTGAAGTGGTCAGTAAGCGTGCGAGAATACTTCATGACTATGTCTTTTTTACATCGAAACATCGCCATGTTCAGCAGAGACTGGCAACGCAAGCTGTGAACAAAAACAGGTTAAAATGAATTGCTGGGTGACCTTGACCTTATGGACAGACACACTGCCAGCCCACCCTCTGTGGGTGCACTGGTTCTCTCTGGCCATGGCAGTCCCCTCAAGCCTCTCACTGCATTGTACGCTGCCACCAAAAGTAAGTGCTGGCGGGAAAACAAATGCACAAACATCACTTGAATCCTAAGACCAAAGCACTTTTTCCCCCGAGACATTTGAAGAGCACAGCAGATCCTAATGACCACTGAGTGGGATTGAGTTCCCTCCTACCCTAATCTTCACTTTAAGAAAATTAATTCAGACCCAAGCATGCTGGCACACATCTTTCATGCCAGCACTGGTTGTTGATGAGGCAGAGGCAAGAGGATTTTTGTTAGAGGCCAGCCTGGTCTAACATAATGCGTTCCAAGACAGCCAGAGCTATAAAGAGACTTTGTCTCAGGAAAATAATAAAAATAAAATTAAAAACATTTGTTGGTATAACGTCCTTTTAAAATATATACACCTTATCCTTGTTCATTTAAATGCTGATTTATCTCCCCCACTCTCGGATTTCAATCACAATTGCATTGTGATACTTATTCTAAGCATCACCTGTCTCAACTTTGTGTAAACATGCCAAAATAAAACAACCAGCCACAATGTTGAGCAATGGAAAGGAAACAGGAAGAGAGGAAGGAGCCAGAGGACAGGAAGGTTGGGAGGCAGAGGAGGAGAGAAGGGCAGGAGAGCTGGGAGAGCAGAGCTGGAGGAGAGGTCTTGGAACAATGTGGAGAATGAACCGGACCTAAGATTTCACTAAAAGCAAGTATAATGTGGGAAATCTAAATGTTAGGAAACTATAGGGCTTGGAGGTTTAGGATGGAGTAACTATTGCGCAGCATTGTGTTCTAGGTTAATTAAATAAATCATAGTCTCTGTGTGGTGATTTGGTTATACAGCTGTTTAGGATCAACAGCATCGTTACTAAAAGATATATCAATAGTAAATAAATATTAATCGCCACCTACAACAAACATGTTTTAAATCAAAGAAAACAAAACCAAGCTTTAGTACTAGTTATACAAATAGAAATAACGTCCACACCATAAAACTGCAAATATCTTCTCTTGTGCTGGCACCGAGGTATCTGAGAAGGACTTTAGTGACATCAAGAACCTGCAGAGAGATAAAGCAGTGCAAGACATTAAACAAGGGAGGCCCCGGGGCCCAGGTCTGCTGGCTGTGTTAGCTCCATCCAGAAGAAGGGAAGTGCAACACAGAAGGGCAGGGCTTAAGAGCAACTGTAAGCCCCTCACAAGACCTGGGCCCGAGGCCTGCTCCCCCAGGCGTGGCCACAGTCTCACTAGACCCTGAAATGCAGGGAGCACACCCTAGAGAAGACATCAGATGTGGAACCTGAGCAGAGCGCCCTCCCAGGCTCCCTCCGGCAGGTCTGGGAGGTGGTGGAGCACCCAGCACTCACTTGATGAGGTCCACCGTTTCCGAGTACACAGCAAATGCGGACTTTGCCGAGCTTTCGGACTCCATGGCCATCCCACACTCAATAAAAGCCACGACAGCCTCCAAATACTTGAAGGCCTTTCCGGCCTTGTCCGCCTGTGGAAGAAGAGCATACGCTACATGAGGCTGCACACGGTTCTCAGTTTCAGCTTCTCCCATGTCTGCACTCCCAATGAAAAGGTGTGTGACAGAGAATGAACAGAACAAGCGGAACGGCCACAGCAGTCAGCTCTGACCCACAGAAAGTGTCTTCTAGCAGACTCACCAGGAAAGAAGAAAGAACTCCGTACTAGGCCGACACTGCCGTCCAGCGGCTCACTAAATACCTTGAGACACACGGCCAGCTCACTGGCTGGACAGATACGGGGTTCTCCAGGGAGGCTGAGGTTCTAAAGCATGTAAGTGCTCGCTTGATTATTCGGAGCCCAACGAACTGTTAATTCCCTTTGGCACCGTGGCTTTGTTTTCTTTTATTTTGTGAGACCGGATTTCTCCATGTAGCCTTGGCTGTCCTGGACTCGCTTTGTAGACCAGGCTGGCCTCGAATTCAGAGATCCGCCTGCCTTAGCCTCCCAGAGTGCTGGGATCACAGGCATGAGCCACCAAGTGTGAGCCACCACACCCAGCTGGCACCTTGGCTTTCTACGGACAGAGATCCGCCCTGGCCAACAGGGACGGGCTCTCGAAACCCCTTCAGAGATATGTGGAAGTGTAGACGTGGAAGCAGACCGGAAGTCTGCCTGACCCCGAGCACGCGGCTGGCCCCTTGGGCCTCTTGCAGGCAGATGGGACTGTGGTGTCTGCACTGCACGCTGAGAGCGGCCACCTCCCGGGGGCCAGCTGGTAATTTCTGCTAGCGCTGCCACTCGCCAGGAAAGCGGTAAAGATACGCGTGGCACAGGAAGGCAATGACACATCAATCCGTCGGAGGCTGCTCGCGTTACCCCGCCGTGGCTGTCTGTCCGGGATGGCAAACAGCTCTTCCCTGCTACTGCTGCTTGTGAGTCTTAACAGTGGAGGGGCAAAGCGGGGTGCTGCGCACATACCTACATTTCAGAGGCTCGAAAGCTCTGCAGCTTTTAGGAGTAATTTAGAATTTTTTTTCCTAGAAGGCATAAGCTCAGAAAATTAGTGACGGAATAAGAGCCAAACTAGGACGCATCAGTATCTCCATCAGCTGTGTAGGTGACTGTTGGCTGCACTGCCGGGACTTTCATTCTCTTACTTTCATGTGTTTGGGTGTTTGCCTGCATGTGTTACGGTACCACACATGTGCTGTGCCTGCAGAGGCCAGAGGAGGGCGCCAGATCCTCTGGAGCTGGAGTTACAGAGGCCTGAGCTGCCTGCCCTGGGAACTGGGGACAGAGCCAGGTTCTCTGTAGGAGTGACAGGTGTTCCCAACTCCTGTGTGCAAGCCCAGGACTCAGTTCTCAAACCTATTTTAAAACAAGTTTTCTCGGGGAATTTCCAAAACTAGCATTACCCTGGGTACAGAAATGTAGTGTCATCCGACAGTCCAAGCGCACTTCCTTAGGTACCCTGCAAGGCTAACAGTGGCACTCCCGGCACAGTGGCACAGATCTCCTGAATCAGAGTTGCCAGGCACAGCTGGAATTCCCTCCTCAAGAAGAGTCCGGTGTAAAGATGAGACACGCTCCCGTGTTCAGTTGTGCACTTTACCGCGTGGAGTACCAAATGCACAGCTCTGCAGAGTCATGGAGTGGATAAAACCTAGTAGCCAAGGGGCACTTGCCAAGGGGTCCAGAACTTGGGGACTATGCAGGTGGGTGGCTACATGATTGAGGCCAGTCTGGACCACATCAGATCTTATATAGGAAGAAGAGGAGGGAGATGCTAAGAAAATGAGTGGATGGAGGCCACATACAGGGTCACTAGGGGAACTAGCAGATTCTGAGAATACCTTCACAGGGAGATGCACCTGGTGTAAGGAGCTCCCGGCACCCTGGAGAGGAAGAAGCAGCGAAACAAAGCTCTCTGGAATATCAACTAACTGTTTGAGTAATGAGGTGAAGGGGTCCCCCTGAAAATCGAAAGAGCCACACTGCTCCCATGCTTCCTGGAAAGTGGGAGAGGCAGCAGAGAGCACAACACTACACGGCCTGAGCAGAGTAGTTTCAGGCCTAGGACCACAAGGGCTTGCCTCGACTCCTCACAGTACGAGGTGACAGCATGGGAGGTGACCAGGGACCATTTTATCATAAACAGGGGCCTACAACCTGGGACAGAACGGCACAGACCAAAGTCCCCATGGCCACAAGCGAACAGGTGAGTCAGGCACAAAGAGCCAACAGGCCTGCACGTGGGTCTATGGGACAATCAGCTGAGAGGACCAGCAGATACAAGCTCCAGGGTCTTCAAAGTTTAAATATGATGACGGGGGCTGAGATGGCCCGGCCGGTAGAGGTGCCTGCTGCCAAGCTTACTGCCCCGGCCTGACCCTCAGACACACACAGTGGGAGGGGAGAACACATTCCTGAGAGTCGTCGTCTGACCGTGGCACAGATAAACGTAATAAAAACGATTTACATGAAGAGCAAGGGCAGATGCGGTCCCACCATGTGTGCAGCACACAGCAAACCCTCCCCCTGCAGCCGCTCGGTGGCGAGCAGGGGCAGACAGCCGTGGACTTCGGGCACGCTTATAGAACCCGCACGGTCTTCCTGGGGCCAACCATCCCTTCAGATCTGTGCGCAAGATCACTCTGAAATGCAAACAGGCTTCCTCACCCTGCACAGTGTTTAGGGTGGACACGGACTGACTTAACAATAGTTCATGCTGCACATCTAAGAACTGATGTCCCCTAAAACATCCCAGGCCTCAGCCATTAAGACCCTGATTATCCTGCTTACAGGGGGCTAACAGCAGCCCCACTCCTCGGGCCCCCCCGCCTAGACACCCCGGTATACGGTCCTACCTGCTGCCCTATCCCAGAATATACAGACACCACCCCAGCCGCTGCCCCACCCCCACAGTGAACAACATGGCAGAACGGGACCACAGATGTGTCCCTTAGTCAGGGGCAGCGTAACCAAGGGCATAAAACCACGACTGACCATTGCCTCAGCTTTGCACTTCAACTTCTTAGCCTCCTTCATGTGAAAATCAGCTTGCTGTCTGCAAAAGAGGGAGAAAAGGCAGGTGTGGGTCACACAAACAAACAAACTACCTGGGGCGGGGAAGCGACGTGGGCATGCCGGGAGCGGGCACCACTTACCTGTCAGACTTGCCTTGTGGCTTCCCTGACTTAGAGTTACCGTTTGGCAAAGAAGGCACTGGAAAAGGATTTGCAGCATCTTCAGAAGATCCCTTTAAAACACATACACATGGCCCTCTTAGCCAGAAGGGCCCATGCAGCAGCCTTCCAAAGCCAAGGGAGCAGCCGGGGTGGTGACTAGACCCATAGTCTAGCTGGACAGCACTACCCGCCCACCACCGTAACTGGCGCTTTGAGAGGAAGAGGCGATAACACACAAGCGCAGTAGCCTCCCTACCCGACACACAGCAGCTGAACTGGAAACCAGGACGCCTGGTTCACTTCCCATTAGGATGGGGAATCGACGTCTTTGAGATTAAAGATCCAGACCACAAACTGAATGAACCCATTCTTAGGCCAAGCATCTAAACAGCTAACTATAAAAGCTAGGGTGACATTTTTCCTGTCTCTGGGTCACTTCAGGAAAAACAAAGCACCGCCCCCGTATTTTTCTGTAATAGTAGCTAGCTATCTTATCATCTGCTCTTTAAAAACAAAGTTGACGTGTGAAGGCATCAAGCATGTCCACATGTCCACTGCCGCCACTTACTTTGTGCTCAGAGCCCCTGGCCTGGACTTTTCTGTGCTTGGGAACAGAGGAGTCCTTGGAGCTGCTCTTGGTACTGCTGGCACTTCGGGGAGGGTCCTGGCTACAGGTGTCTGCATCCGGCTTTGACCGCTTGTGTGCAGGTTTGCTTGGCTTCTGGGAGGAGGAAGACGAGGAGGAGGAAGACGAGGAGGAGGCTGACACAGGTAGAGGAGGAAGCATTTCCTTTCTTGAGGACTCTGAGGAGGGCCTGGGGGTCCTGGAGTGCAACAGTCAAAGCAGAGCACACGTCACAGCTGTGCTTGCTTATAAAGGACAAAATGGCCACCAGTACAGCAGAGTGCAACGGCATGGAGCGGGTAGTCATGCTGCAGAAGGCCGGACCTCAGGGGCTTTCTGGAGCTGGAGTTTTCACTAAGCTGAAGACTTGCTCTAACCATTTCCACCGTTAGCTTTCGCTGCTCACCTGCCTGTAGCCACCCCAACAAATAGGCTCGCTCAACTGTCTCCCCATATCTGGTGGCATGTTGTCCCAGCCCATGCCCACTCTCCTCAAAATGCACTTGCGATGCGCTTGTGCTGTGTCTCCTCTGAGGCGAGTTCTCGACTAAACCCAGAAGTCAGTAACAGTCACCTTGTGTAGCCACCCCACCGTGACACCACTCCTCTCCCCTGTCCTTTCATTCCTCTGCCGCTCACGGACACGTGAGCACTGCACAGTTCAAATAAATGTGACAAAGGAGGAGGAGATGGTGATGACGCTTTACTTGTCTGTCTGCCTGCACAGCACCAGGGGTCAAAGCTAGGACCTCACCAGGTTCCTCGGCCACTGAACTTCATCACTGGCTCCAGGCAAGAGACAACGCAGCGGCAGAGCACGCGCAAGGCCCTAGGTCACCGAGAACCACTATAAAAAGGGCTTCTAAAGGGAAAAACTAGCTTCAGGTGTCTAGAAAATGCTCAAAGTTTGCTGCCCAAGGAATGAACACACCAGTGCCCCGGAACAAGCCACCAGTGCCCTGGTGCAGAGGGAAGCTGGCGCAGGCTGTCCCCGCCTGGCATACTCACTTTGTTTTGGAAGATTCTGTGTGGGAAGAGGAAGACGATGCAGTCTGCGATTTGAGTTCCTTCTCCAGTCTGATTTTCTTGCTATCGTGGTCTTTTTCTGGGTCACCCTGTTGTTGTAGGTAATAAACAGCCATGTGTTTGAAACCATCATGAAGACACAGGGAAAGGGAGGTACAGACACGGCAAAGGGGCCCCAATGACCACTGGAGACATCTGTGTAGATAGCATCGTTATGTTTATGGCCCGCACGTGGAACAGGTATGTTCTCATGCTGGGGACTGTGTGTGATGCAGGTAAAGAGCGCAAGCTAGCAAAATAATGGGCCTCGAATGGCACTGTTGGCCTGCACATGCTGTACCCTGATCATTACCTGGCTGCCCTGATGCTTCTGCCTCCTCTCCTCTTCCACGGTATCCCTCCCTAACTTTATGTCACTTATATGTATGTCTCTCTCCTCCTTTCATGTCACTCCTATATGTGTATATATAGCCCCTCTCTTACTTTATGTCATTCAGACGGACAGACAAAATACAGATATATCCCCTCTCCTACTTTGTCATCCGTGTTTGTGTGGTCCCTCTTCTATTTTATCATATATATAACATATATATATACACATACATACATACATACACACATATAAAACATGTAACTTACACATACATATTATATGAGGTAAGGTCTGTCTGTTGTGGTTCTGGATGTCTGGATGTCCTGAAACTCACTGTGTAGACCAAGCTAGCCTCAGACTCACAGAGATTCACCTGCCTCTGTCTCCCAAGTGCTGGGATTAAAGGTGTGCACCACCATATCTGGCGTGTCTTATAATTTCTAAGTCTAGGTTCTTCAGAAGAGAAAACATGGGATTTATGTGAGTCTGGCTACTTTGGATGATTTCTAGTCCCACTGTTTCCTGAAATGAATGACTGCATTCTTCTTTATGGCTAGTAAGAAACTCTGGGATGTTCGAAATTTGCTGTAGTTTCTATTGAGACATATTTTACATGAAGAAAGACCATTCTTCACACTCAGGCCCGGGGATAACGAGAGGACAGAGATATCAACACATTACCCTGTCTCCATATACTTAAGGCCATTATTATTATGCGCAGGGACTCGGCACCTAAGCACACGTGTTCACATGCAGTGACAGGAGGTGGCTTCACGGAGCCCCCTCACTTCTCTGAAATGAACCGTCCAGTTGCAGCACTAACTCATATGTTCACCCTTCAGTAAAATACTTAAAACGTCTCTAGTGAAAAAGAGCAGCCAGGTACGGTGGCGCCCACCTGTTATCACAGCACTTGGGAAGCAGAGGCAGGCGGATCTCTGTGAGCTTGAGGCCAGCCTGGTCTACAAAATGAGACCAGGATAGCCAAGGCTACTCAGAGAAACCCTGCCTTGCAAAAAGAAAAAGAGGAGGAGGCAAAAAGAAACGGAAAAACAACAGCATTGTTGAAAAAGAAATCGGCTAGATGGGCCGTCAACAGACTACAACTACACACACAGACCACAGAGAAGAATGGGCCCTTCGGGGTCTGACTGTCTGCCTTCTACTGTGTCTCAACCTCCACACCACATCGCCAGAAGAAAGAGATTTTTATTTTTCAAAAGAGCTTCATTAGGAGGTTGAGGATACAGCCCAGTGTTCTTGCTGATCAGTGAACTCTGTGCTAAGTGAGAGAACCCTTCTCAAAACAAAGATAGAAAGTAATTAAATGATATGATCATGACTCCAGTGGGAGCAAGGAAAGGAAGGGAATTTAAAAAAATAAAAATAAAAGATTTAAGTAACTCATAAGTACCCACTT
Source organism: Psammomys obesus (assembly GCF_907164565.1). Lineage (NCBI taxonomy): Eukaryota > Metazoa > Chordata > Mammalia > Rodentia > Muridae > Psammomys > Psammomys obesus. Next base: position 769,006 of record NW_026596155.1, read on the forward strand.
ATACAAAGAAAATGCTGTGTGTTTTAGCATTGAAAACACAAGCGTTCACGATAAGAGCCATCCCCACAGCTCATTGTCTTCACACACTTGCCCTGCGAAGAACCACACAGGACGGCACGGCGGCATCCTCCGATGGGGCACAGTGCAGCAGGCGCCCTCTAGAAGCTGGTGATATGAGCAAGAGTCCCTCATCTCCCGAGCAGCGAGAGCAAAGCTCTTGGCTCTGAGTTCCCCAAGTTAGGAATCCGGCGCACACAGCCAGTCTACAAACAACTCCAGATCCTTTGTGCCATAAAGGAAGAAAATGCTCCAGGTAATACAGGAGGCCCAGGTTCTCACCACTCACCACAGTGACTGGTGGTGGGAGGCCCCGGTTCTCACCACTGCAGTGTCCTCATCCAAGGAATATTACTAGATCTCTCCAGGAAGCATTAACAGATGATTATGCACGGGGCCTCAGAATGCTTACAGTGAAATTTAGATGTGGGAAGTGCTGGCATGCACAGGATTTTGGTGTTGGTGTGACACGGCTGGCTCTCTGCTCAGAACGATGTTTGCATATGCACATCTCGTGGTTAATAACAGCAAAGACAGACTCTGCCAAAGGAGCAGTAAACCCCTTATCTCCTAGGCTCCCACTTGTGCCTAAACATCCTGCCGCCAGAAGGCCCAGAACTCTACACTGAAGGTGGCAATGACAAAGGCAAGCACTGAGAAGTCGACATGTAGAGAAAAGTGAGAATTTGCTCACCTATACAGACGAGATTCACTTACAAGCTGCTGACATGTATCTAGGTAGAAGAGGAGACCAAACACAAAGTCCAGACGAGAAGAAGAATCCACTTTTATCTGTGTAGCTTCCGCTGCTTGGGATAGGCTTGGTAGCACAATAAGCCACACACACACCATCTAAGCCACACATGGCAAACGAGCTTCAGAGCAAATCGCTCCCCGCAGCTGAGTATAGCTGGAGCCTCCTGCCAGTCACAGACACAAGAGGAGACTGCACACAGCCAATCACCAGACAGCTTCGAGGCCAGCATCCTGGCCTTGCATTTACACTTTACCTCAACCATTAGCTTTCTATGGGTTCTTCAGAAATCAGAAGCACAGTACGCAATGCCTGCTAGAAAGGACGCCTGCTGCCAGGCTAAACAAGCAGAGACTCCATCCAGTGCGCTCCATCCCTGTGTGCCGTGCACTGGGACAGCAACTCCTGTTGGGAAAGGCCCCAGCTTCCACAGAGCACCAGGGGCAGAGCATCTGCCCAGTAGTGTGGAAACTAAGGACAGCAGCCAAGGGGGCAGCAGCCATCCGGGGCAGGGTCATACGGGAACCTCATGAGGGTAGACTAGAGAGGGCCAAAGTGGGGGCCACAACAGTGGGTGTCGGGAACTGAGACATGAATTCCCCAAGCAAAACCCATCCAGTTATAGGAGCCATGGGCTCTTTAGCTTTCCCTGGGTCAGGAAGCCACATGAAAGTCATGTGAAAGCAATATATTCTTTAGAAGGGAAGAAGGAAAAAAAATCTCTCCGGCAGGCACCCCACTCTCGGGAATGTAGTCAAAGGTCTGGGGATTCCAAGCTTCTTTTTCTAGGAAGACAACCTTCCAGTGGCCCTGCGCCCTCCAGAGGGGCTCAGAGCTTCCATTGAGTCCCAGAGCACTGCTGGCTTTTCTCAGCCTGCGGTGTCAGGCATCAAACTCTGCACCACCTACAAGAGCAGAGCAAAGGGCAAGAATACCATAAAAGGGCAAGACAGGGCTGTGCGAGCAAGGCCCTCCCTCGGGTGCCCTGGTGCCCACCTTGCACTGGCTCGCCATGAAGGTGCCTGTGGTTCAAAGGGAAATGAAGGCAGCATTTTGAAAACCTGACAGTCACTTAGGGCTACAGGTTCTGAATGGGGGAAAGATGCTGGGAGCTTGGCCATGATGGAGGAGACGAAACGGTCCGAGGAGGAACCTGGGATCCTGGAGGAAGAGTGTGCGTGGGCACTGGGGTGGCAGCCCTGGATGATGGAGGCACGGAGCCAGGAATCATGCTGTAACTGCCCTAGTGAGTGTAATCAATACATTGATCTTGAACTCTGACCCTGTGCCTCTTTCAAGAATCTTCCCAAGAAGACAGGTGTCTATAGAAAGATGAGAGAGGGGACAAATCAGGAGACCTGGAGGGGCATGCACACACGCAACTACTGAGCAGCCCTGAGATTCCTGTGGATCTCAGTAAGGGCAATGGCTAGGGGACGGCTGCAGCTGTGCCAACACACAGGAAGCGAAGGAGCCTGGTCGGTGAAGCAAGAAAGAATGGAGAAGCTGATGGTGGAAACTCTGAAGGAGGACCAGTAAGAAAAACGGCATAGAATCCCAGTCCAACTTCTCACTTCACACCACCAGAAGACTTCCTGAGAAGACAGGAAGAAGCCCAGGCCGGCTTTCCCTGGCTGGGACAGACAGACAGACACACAGACACACACAGACAGACAGACAGACACACACACACACACACACACACACACTCAGGCTTAAGTCAGCCTCCGCTACCTCATGGCTGTCATTAACAGCCAATAAACAGGAAGAAATTCCAAGGCAGCACATTTCACACTCTTCCCCTTTAAGGACAAAATTTGGGGTTAGTAACCTGGGAGTTGAGGGCAAGAAAGACAGACAGCTGGACTGAGGATGAGTATCAAAGGCAGAGCTAGCCATCCCAAGTGTAAGCAACACACCTTTTCCGTCACACACAGTGACTTCCCTTCTCTGTCTACGTGAATGAAGGAGCATATAAATACACACATCCCCAACCCAAGGTGACGGGTTCTTGGTTAATAAAACAAAGAGGAAGGCCCCAGTGAGCTCCTTCATCCGTTATTTGCTGAAATAAGCAGTGAGAAAGGCCATCTACTAATTTTAGCATACAACTGTAATCCCCACACTTGGGAGGCTGAAGCAGGATTCTGGCTTCCAGGCCAGCCTGGACTACCCAGTCACATGATCAAAAGAACACCAAGTTATTTGAAGGGCAACCTCCAGGGGAACAGATGGCACCGTCTACAAAAGAGGCGAGCACACAGTAGGGCTGCACGTGAAGACCTGCTATCGTGTAGCCTGATGTCCCCTGTGGCAGTCTTCCACACGTCAGAGGCAGAGTTCTAGCCTGAGAGAGAGGATACTGCCACTCTAACCTCTAACTGCAGTCAGTTGCTTCGGACAGGTGCACTTCCTTCGGCACTTCCTGCCTCGGAAACTGTTCCTGCCCCAGTTGTGCAGCTGCCATGGCTGCTGGCTTCATCACCGCTGACCCTGCTGACCCCTCCTTATTGGCTGGTTTTTGGTTTTGCAGGCCTGAGGATTGAATCCAGGGCCTTAAGAGTACTAGAGAGGTGTTCAAACACTGAGCCACATCCATGTAATCTCTTGGACATTCTCATGAGTTTAAGGCTAAACATCCTTACAGACTTGTGGATCCTCTGAGAAATTTTGCTAAATTTCATAGCAGGAAGGAGAGCAGCTCTCAGGGACCTTTAAATAAACTGCAATCACGTGAAGGATTTGGGATAGTCTAAATGTCTTTTCCTAGTATTCACGCTGAAAACGAAGGGGTCATCACCACCTAAATTTGGGAAACTATCTCCAAGTTAAGGAGAAATCAGTAAACCCTCCGGCCCAGAGCCAGGTCTGTGGGTTTGCACCCCAGGCAGCCCACTGGGGCCAGGGAGGCCTGAACGGCAATCAGCGCACAGAACGAGTGACACTCACAGCACGCCCCACCCCTGACTCCAGGAACCAACACAACTGAGGACACGGGACTCTCAGCTGGCTTTTTTTATGCATGTCTATCTCGAGGCTTCCCTGCTGGGTGCTAAGTAATGAGAGGCTTCCAGCAAGGAATGTCTTCTCCAGGCCGTGCTCTCAGCACACCTCCACAGTTGCTCAACCCAAGCATCAGCTTGAGGCAGCAAGGACACGTTCCACTGCTGCCAGCGCCATGAGCATCGGTTAGCATTGCCTGGGAATGGGGGAGGGCGCCCTGCTGTCACCAGGTGACGGTGCTGAGACTGGGCCTATTGCAGCAATATTTAAACCAACGGGGCCCGTCTTGTGCATCAGACAGGCAGGCTTCAGGTTCACTCTCAGTTTTCTGCCAGAGCTTTGCGTATAAAATGAGGATATGACGTTCCAGGTTGAGGGGGAGGTTCTTCCTGTAGATATGAGGGAGAGGCATCTGAGGACAAACACGACAGCAGAATGAAACAGGCCATGGGGTGGGGGGAGAAGAGAGAGGGCCAAAAGGAGGGGCTGAGAGCCAGGAGAGGGCATGGCTGAAACAGCAGGGTTATATGGGGAGCTGGGCTTGAGAAGCTCCAGTTTAGGATAGGGAGTGGGTGAGAGCAGCCAGGAGGCCAGCACCGCTCTAAGCTCTAACAGGTACCCGCTGCAATGCTACAAGCCTGGAGGCCAGCGCTCCCTTTGGTATGCTAATCGGCACCACAGTTAGCATCTGTCCTGAGTTTCTTTTGGACCAGACAGTTTTGAAGAACTCATGTGCTCAGTTAAGATGAGGAAACTGTAACTTCTCCATGTTCTGAACAGAATGCTTCCCTCAGCCAGACCTAAAGGAGCTTCCCTTGAGCTATGCTTGGAGGCTTGGCTCCCTCCTGGCGCAAGCACTGTTCTTGGAGTGAGAGGGAGGAGCTGGCCTAGATCCCACTGAAGGCTGGGTTTCCCTATGACTTCAGCAACTCTATCTAACCAGGGGCACACTGGAGACAATGTCCCTCCATTCCAATGGAGAGCAGAAAAGCAGACAGAGCCAGAGACCACACAAAGTAAAACCAAGGCGGTTAAGACGGGGAGGCAACAGGACATACGCTGGCAGGAGTGGGTACGCTGGCAGGGCTCTAATTGGGAGGCAGACAGAGGCAGGTGACCTGAGTGTGAGGTCACCCTGGTCTACCAGTGCATACTGAGACTGCAGGAGCTGCACAGACAGACTGTCTCACCCCGAACCCCACACATAGGGCCTTCCTGACACAGGACTCTACCCTTCTGTAGCTCAAACAGCCCTTCAGCAAGCTCCCCAAAGGCTTTGCCTACCGAGGATGTAGCCACTCACACAGGCTCTGGGGGGTAAGCCAGCTGGGCCTCAGACACGAAGGTAAGCTACGATCTTCCCCGCTATGCCCAGCCCTCACTCCTTGCTGAGTAAGACAGCGTTGACAAGGAGTGCTGAATCTCACCTCTAGTCAGCAGAGGTGGCCCTTTGTGTGCTTTTGTGTCACAGTCTGGGTGGCTAGTAAGAGTGGCCCTCGGCTCCCTGGTCTTTCCTCATCAGGGAAAAAAAAGATCGGGCACGCAACAATTTAGAATAAAGAAGACACTGTCCAAACTGGCAGAACTCTAATAGGAAGTCTCAAATAATGCAGGTTCCCCTCGAAAACTCAGTAAACGGTAATGCTCAGGAGCTCACTTTACTCAAGATGTCTCCCTGCCTGCTTGAATAGTTCTAGCAACGAAGCACTCGGTCATGAGTTAGCACAGTTCTTTAAAACAAATCAGAATTATCACTCCAATCCATGGGAGACCTTGATTGCCAGGGCCAGGTGGGACATGGCAGAGAGTAAGCAGTGGTATCCACGTGCATGAAACTGCCCTCAGAGTGCCGCAGGGTGTGGAAAGCTGACTTCCGCAGGAACTCCAGTGATGAGCAGAATGAGAGAGAGCCCTGGAGAGGCCGCTCAGCAGGGCAAGGACAAAACTACAGCTCAACGACCACTGGACGTGAGGCACCACTGCAGCCTACACCGCCAGGCCGTGGCCCACCCTGCTGCAGCCCACGGCTGTCTCCGCACTCACCTTCCTCTTCTTGGTCATCCTCCTGGAGCTGTCGCAGCTCCTCTTCTCCAGGTCCTGCTTCTTCCCAGCCGGCAGCTGCTTGTCGTCTGCTTTCCTGGGGCGGCTCCCCTTCCCCAGGGGCTGGGGAATCCGAGTGAGAAGGTCAAGGGTGATCTTCACCACCAAGCTTGTCGGTGGTGGCTCGTCCCTGAGCGGCGAGAGCAGTTTGGTGTCTCTCAAAGGCAACAGGAGTTTGTCTTTTCCACCATCCTCCTGGACAATGACAGCCTGTCGGCAGCCACTAGTCCTGACGCCACTGCCCCTGCCACTGTGGAGTGAACCCTGGCTCTGGGTCAAGGAGACAGGAGCAGAGTGCTTGGGGTTGCTGTCCCCAGCACTGTCCTTTGGGGCCTGAGGGCCTGGGAGGGCCTTGGAGGGGGCTGGGGAGCGCTTATGCTTCCTCTTCTCGATGGGCATGGGCCCGGCTGCCTGAGGCATGGGCGAAGGAGCCTCGGGCTTCGGCTCCCTACTGCCCACAGCACGCGGTCTGCCTTTCGTCTTCACCTTGGGTTTGTCTTTGGAAGTCTGCTCTTTTGAGCCATAGGGAAGGGGTCCTGGTTCGCTCTCCACCTGCAAGCTGGCCTGGGGCTCTGCCTGGCCAGAGCCCTTGGTGGGTTTTCTGAGTTGTTTGCTGCCGAGAGTTTGCCGAGGCGGGGGCTCCTGTTGAGCAGGGGATTTCTGACAGCTTCTCTTCCCAGGCTGTGGCCCCTCAGAGGGACCCCGGAGAGCTTTGCTGGAACTCTTGGGGGAAGGGTCTTTGGATTCAGGATGCTGCTGGTCAGTGCTGTGGTCACCACCACCCTTACTTTCCTGGCGCCAGCGTGGAGACTCCGTGCTCCCTCGACCCTCAAGGGAAGCGGCGGGCTGGCTGACTTTGGTCAACCAGTTGTCCAGCTGCCATTTGTTTGTTGTTGTTGGAGGCTCGGGCTAGAAACAGACAGAGAAAGGTGTTTGCTAATCAGGGTTGACAAACTCTTTTGTATTAGCAGTCCAATTACATAGGACCGTCCCCAGGAGAAGTGGGCATTCTCAGCCTAGGAATTTACCTCTATACTCTTCCCCCTCAAATAAAAAAATAAAATAAAAAGAATACTTCAGAACTAGTTGGTAAGAGCTCTGTTGATTCCTCTTACTTACTTAAAAATAGTCATTTATATGTGATGAGGTTATCAATATAACACAGACAGACCTGATTTCCTTTACATAGTGAGAGAGAGTAAAGTCACATTATCAGGGACTAGTCCCTCCTCCATCCTTTTACTACTGGCAACGAGGTCTGAAATTACACCTTTTCCTAAGCACAAAGAGAAGACCCACAACAAACAACCTCAATTATTACCCAGGAAACTGACAGGCCATGTGATTCACATTGTTGTTGCTAAATTAACTATTGACACACGCCACACCATGAGACATTTGGCCATTCTTTGCTTTTATGTTTTTTAATATTTTATTTTGTAATTTGTATTATTCGTTCTAAAATATTTTCATTCTGGGTTTTATATATTTATACAATGTCTATCAATTATATTGGGAGAGGGGTGCGTGTGTGTGCAGGTACCTGCAGAGGCCAGAACAGGTGCTACAGGGAGCTGTGAGCGGCCGGGTGTGGCCTTCCCCTGGAGCAGGATATGCTCCTGATTACTGCCCTGCCTCTCTCACTATCTGAGCAATCCTATGAATTATACAGAACATGGAAAAATACCAGGGTTGACAGAGTGAACGAGGACTATGCTTCTTAGAGCATGCCGTCCACCCCCAACTTGCTGTTTCCCCTCCCCCCAAGATCCGCTCTTACTGGTGGGTTGAATGAATAGTTAAGTGATCTCCACAGAGCACCTAGGAATTTACATCTACTCTTTCCCCTCAAATAAAAAAATAAAATAAAAAGAATACTTCAGAACTAGTTGGTAAGAGCTCTGTTGATTCCTCTTACTTACTTAAAAATAGTCATTTATATGTGATGAGGCTATCAATACAGTCAGAGAGCTAAGTAAAAGGCATTACACACATGATTCAACTGATTAGATCATGGATAAGGCCTGTCCAGGAGGCTGGGCCTAACATGATTTTCTTAAGCGTGGTTTAAGTTGATGGGGAACAAACTGAGAGGCTTGTCACTGAACTCTATCCCTCAGCCTCAGGGCGGAGCTTTTTCAAAGGGAAGATGGCTGACAATTTTCCAAAGTAAAATATGCCAAATAATCCAACTCTGCAAAAACATGTAATTCTAACATAAAACATATGGTGTAGATGCATTCATTTGTCAGGCAGAGCTTAGAAGTAAAATGATCTCGGTTTCCTGTGCTCATTAACAGAATAGCACCCCAAAGACTGAGAAGCCAGCAGGGTTCCCTGAGACAGACAGCGGCTGGTATCCTCTCTTCTGTTTACCCCACTCTGCTCCTGTGGTGACAGTCGCGTCCAGTCTTCTCCATACGCCATCTCATCCAGGTGCTCATCTGAATTTCATTGAGAGGGAGAAGACAACTACTCTAATGTGTGGGGCATCTTATCACACGGAAATAGAAACATATTCAATATTCTGGCACGCACGGTGCCTGAAGCGTGTGGAATACACAGAGCAGCACAGTACCTCCTTGCCACATGACTTCCTGTTTTGACTCAGGATGTGGTAGCACAATGATTAAATGATCTGATAAATTTATAAGGTAGAACACCCTGGAACAAAACCCTTCCCACTGTGCCTTGGGAAAGGCTCATAGCTACAGCCCAATCCCTGACAAGCTCCTTAGAATGTATATGTGTGAATCCAAAGGGAAGAGTCCTTCCCACAACCTCACCCCTAAAACAGGAACAACGAAATGTATTTAGTAGTCCCTAAAGGACTGTCCTGGTTACAGAAATAGAATGCATTTACTTCCACTGTGGTCTTGGAGGTCCAGAAGGGAGCCCTATGGCCCACTTTCATGGTAAACCTGATGGGTATACTCAACAAGGAGAAAAGCAGCATGATAGCGCTTCCTCTATACCCAAATGAAGCTGCAAATGATATAGCTGCTTGAGGCTAGGAATTATTTGGATTGAGATGTTTGAATAAAAGATTTGGTTAGATCAGATTGTAATGCTCAAACAGAAGTGCCATATAGGATCCAAGTCTGGCTTTTTGTTTTCCTCCTCCTTTTCCTTATGTGCTCTCTGTTCCTCTCAATGGTAGCTACACTTAAACAGTGGAAACTGGGAAGAAGAGAAAGCATGAAGAGTGTTTTGTTTAACAGTGCACTTCCTGCACATATGCCTCCACACCAGAAGAGGGCACCAGATCCTAGAGCACATAGATGGTTCCGAGCCTCCATGCTCTTAAACACTGAGCCATCTCTCCAGCCCCCATGGGGAATGTTTTGAACATAATACATATGTGACTATTTTAGAATGAGTTATGGTTCAAAAAGTCTTGAGGTATACATAATATTTATGTACTTAAATTGCACAAACATGATCACCTGAGCCTGATGCCTGGAAACACTGTAAAGGTGATGCAGACAATTGACTCTACAAAGTTGTTAAGCATGCCCACATAAACACATACTAAATAAGTAAGTGGGGCATGGTGTGGTACACCTTTAATCCTAGCAGAGGCAGGTGGATGACTGTGAGTTCGAGGCCAGCCTAGTCTACAAAGGGAGTCCAGGATGGCCAATATCTCACAGAAAAAAAAAAACCTGTAGATGAAGAAGAAAGGAGGAGGAGGAGGGAAGAAGGAGGAGGGAGAAAGGAGGAGGGAGGAGGAGAAAGAGAAGATGAGGACAGAAGAAGAAGAAAAAGGAGAAGGAGGAGGAGGGGAGGAGGAGGAGGAGGAGGAAAGGCAGACTGCTTCCAGTTTACAAAATGAGGTCCTGGCCACCTAGAGCTACAGAGTAGCTCAAAAGTAATTAATTAATTAGTAATTAAAAACAGAAGTGGGTGAGAACATTAAAGCTTGTGTGCAGTTGATCATATAATTCATGTTATTCACGAGGTGTGCATTAACTACCTGAGGGGACACGAAAGCAAACCAAGACAAGCTCTTCCCAAGAGAGGGCCTCAGGCGAGAGCGCTGTCCCCACACAGACATGGCGTCTTCACTGAATTATCTTTAAAAATGTGAGGCAGGAATAGTTAGTTTGCACCTAGGAAGTCTACCTTGATGGACTTCTGTTTAGTTGGGGTTTTTGGAGCTAGGGTATGGTAAGTAGCCCAGGCTGCACTCTGGCTTCAGGATCCACAGTGTCGGCTCTATAGATATGCGCTGCCACAGCCAGCTTTACTGCAGTCATGCTTTGGACAATGAAAAATAATTTACTTATAACAGATATAGGATAAAACCTTTTATGTCCTGAGTTGACTGAGCCGAGGCCCTAAGAAGTCACAGCCCAGTGAGGAATAGGTTTCAAGGATGCAGCCAAATGTGCTTAACTTAAACCTTACTGGACTCAGACGTCACTGTTTTCTGAGTATTTTCTGCTGATAACCTGACAAGCATGCACACTTTTCTAATTGAGGAGCACAGGGCTAAACACAGCTGAGAGGCAGAAAGTGTGCTGAGCAGGACCCAAGAGAACAGAACCACGACAAAAGCCCCAAACAAAACAAACATCTCATAGTGAGCATCACAAACGTGGTCTAGCAGCACGGTCACCACCCTTCCCCCTAAGACCTAAAACCATTTCCATACAGTCACTCCACAAGAAGAATCGAGACCCACGGAGTTGTTTTAAACTCTAAGGGGCACGTCAAAAGCCACTAATGCTGATGCATGTACATGAACCTCAGAAAACAAACTAGAGGAAGCCCCCAAATGCCTATTCTGTGCTTGGCACAGAGCCACACCTAACAGCACCGTGCTCACGCCTCAATCTCTGCCACCCTCATTAACAGCTCACAGCACTGTGCTCACACCTCAATCAGGCCCTTGAGGCGAACAGCCCGATCTCTAGCTGTGTTTAGTCACTGTTCTAGCTAAACTACCATCTTGCAGAGATGGACACAGAAAACTTTAATGCCCTCTTACCAAGATGCCTCCTTCCCTGGAATTCTAGTCTTAAATACAGAGGCCGTGTTCTCTGTAAGGATGGCCTCTACTAAAAAGAAAATAACAACACCTCCCCTTTTCATGAGCTCAGTTTTTCAAATGTCTGTGTGGGTGCTGAAAGCATGTGGCAACCCTGTTAGCTGTTACAGACCATTTCTGGTGTTTAAACAGCACACTGTGTGAATTCTCTAGGGAAATGTAGGCCCCAGGCGTCCAGTCTCACTGTTTTTTATCTTTATAGTACTTCCACAATGTGGTGACAACAAACTCAGCTGTCCCTACTGTACGGACCTGTGGCAGGAAGGAGCAAGACAAATCATGTTGCCATCAACATCAGAACTGATGACTTGTTCCTAGATTACGTTTCTTTCATTTTCTTTAACTTACAGATTCCTGAATTTTCAAAGAACTTTCACTGACACTAATACAGTAACCTGCCTAAAACAAGTTTCCCTTTTCAAAAGAGAAGAAACTGGCTGTGCATTGGTGGCACATGCCTTTAATGCCAGCACTCTGGGAGGCAGAGGCAGGCGGATCTCCATGACCAGCCAGGTCTACAGCAAGAGAGGGAGGAAGGGGGTGGGAGGGGGCGAGAGAGAGAGAGAGAGAGAGACAGAGACACTAAGTATTCCAGGACAGCCAGAACTACAGAGAAACCCTGTCTTGAAAAACCGGGGGTGGGTGGGGGTGGGGAATGAATAAAAGAGAGAAAAAGAAGAAACTGGGGTGGAAGCAGCACATAGCAGCAAAAAGGAGCCTGTCATGGCTGCAAGCACTAGCTTAGCAGAGAGCAGAAAAAGCAGGCTTCACGTGGTGGGAATGCTCAGTCTCCTCAATGGCAGAGTCAGGCTCTGACTAGAGCCTGCATACCGCCATCTTGGATGCGCCCTAAATAGGCACACCGCCATCTTGGCCGTGTTCTGATCAGGCACACCGCCATCTTGGACCGCGTTCCGAACAGGCAGCGCCCTCTGAAGCGGCCCACGGTACCTCGGGAGCTGGGGCTTCCAGGGGCTCGTTTTCCTCGCTGTCGCTGGAGCTGCTCTCACTCTCCGAGTCTGAGGAGCTGTCCGACTCGCTGCTCTCCGACTCCGCGCTGCTGGAATGTGCCGATGCCACGGGTTCGGGAAGCGTCTGTGGAGCGCTGCAGGGCAAGCGGGGGCGACAGTTAGAGGGCCACCCACACGGGCTTTCTTCCCCCGCGGCCTCTGCCCGCTATCACTGCCGGCGTGTCACGGTGCACAGTGGTCACCAGGTAACTGCAGGGGAGGAGCTTGCGGGACTCCACTCCTCAAAGATTCCTCACGCTATGAGCTGTTACCTCTGCCTGATGCCTAGTGTCAAGGGCCTGCACAGCCCCTGCCAGGGTCTCCAAATAAAGTTTTATTAGAACACGCCTGCACGTGCTGTCCCATAGGCCACCACTGGTTGCTTTCATACTGCAATGGCAGAGTCAAGGGGTTACCACAGAGTCTCACATGTCCCACAAAGGCTAAAACGTTTACTGTGTGGCTCAGGAAGATGACTTGCTCCCACTCAATATAACTCAAAAGAAGTGTAAAAGAAAAGCTGGTGTGTAAAACCTCCCTCTCTCCTCTACTCGGGACCTAACTGCACAGCATCTAGGCGTTACTGAACAGAGAGTGTTCCTTGGCAGGGTGAACTCAGAAGTGGCCCAGTCTTTCTTCCTGGTGGAATTACACAATGGGCCATTCTTTATGACTAGCTGAGCATGGACAACTCCAAGTTTTACAAGGAGGCCATTAACTCGAGGTCAATGGGAAAACGTATGGATCAAGGTTAGACACAGAGTTTCAGACCATGTGCAATCTTAAAAGCTGTCCTAAATGGTATCACCCAAAGCAGAAATCTTTAACTATAGCCTTCAGTGTTTCCAAGCCTACCTACAGCATTCTCAAAACAAACGCTTATTAAATAATGAGTAATAATTTAAAAATTACTGGCTGGGGTCATTTCAGAGCAGTGTCCTTCCGTTCTCATAGGGCTGGCTCCATCAGCCCCAAGCCAGCTGCAGAGCCTGGCCAGTGACAGGGGAAGGACACGCTGTGAAGAAAACTCTTGCTCCTACCTTCTCCCTGCCCTCTGCTTTCACACTTGCCTTTTCCTTGGCCTTTACATTAGACCAGTTTGTCATATTTTATGAGTTAGTATGAGGCACTTGAAATTTTAACAAAACTGGATATAACAGACAGGTTGGGTGATTGTGTAACCAATGTTTCACAATGTTAATAGCTTCACCATCACTCCTGACACTCAAGTTCTTTCTGGTGACTTTCTCTGCAAGCAGCTGAGCAGTTGGCGAGGCAGCAAAATGGCTTAGGTCTTTGTCTATGAGGGAACCGGTATTCTTCACTTTAAATCATCACAGCTAGTAACGGGGAAAATACTGTAAGAATACCTAAAAAATGAGTTTCCACTTCCCAGTCACAGGGCTTTCCTTTTGTAAAGCAGGTCTGATTCACTTCAAGGTGAAGTAGCGTGGCCCCCTCACATGAACTGTCCTAGGAGTCAGGGTTTAAAGCAGCGGGAACTAAGAAAACAGCGCCACCAGGAGCGAGTTTTGGAGGAATCAGTATTGCTGACTTTGAAGACACACTTATCCAACAGTCTGGCAAAAGCTCTGGCTCTGTTGTCTGACTTGTCAAACCCTGGTGACACAATGCTGATAAATCGCGCTTCTAACTTACTTTTAAAAATATTTTTAAAGCCTCACTCTATAGCGCCTTCCGGCCTCTAATTTTCTACCCTCTTGCCTCAATCCCGATCATGCTTACGCCATCATACCTGGCTCAGTTGGGAGTGTGTGTAAGTGTGTGCACATAAGGGTGAACATGCACACTTGTACACGTGAATCCATGTGCATGTGGAGGCCACATGTGTCTTCTTCCACTTTTGAGGCAGGGTCCTCGTGGACTAGGCCGGATGGGCCGACAATGCCAGGGAACCTGCCTGTCTCCTGGGGCTGTGCAGCCACACCCAGCTCCTAGTGGGTGCTGAGGGTCCTTGCACACACTTTGCCAAGCCCATTCTCCAACCCCAACATCCAACTTAACATCCAAAATGATGCCGCAGGTGGTCATGGGGCCTCTTCCTCTTTTACACCAGCTGACTCAAGTTTGTAAATTAATCAGACTGGCAGCTGGGACCCTGCACCGTCCCTTTCGGAAGCTACAAAGCACTGAAGACCTTATACTCGTGGCGGGGGTGGGGGCAGTAGTTTGGGGTCAGATTCGGGGAGGCGTGCAGACGGTACCTTGGAGGTGCAGGTGGGCTCGGAGGCTTCTCGGCGGCCTGGGCGAGAGGGTCCAGGGAAGAACAAGAGCACAGGTTAGGACAAACGGCTGGGATGCACCTGGCAGGCTAAGAAGGTTCAGGTCTCAAGAGTTCAACACTCACTTGGTCGCTGTCACTGTCTTCACTATCACTGAGTTGCAGGTCATCCTCGAGCATGCTGGGAAAAAGAGATGGACAGAGGGACTCTGAGAGAACTCCTAACAATTTTTTGGCAGATAACTAGGACACATGCTGGAGATACCGAGAAGGAGGGGGGCAAATAAGCTGGAGGCCTGTGCTGTCTGCTTGCTTAACTTAATTTTCTAGAAACACAAGTTTTACCATTTGAACGCTGAGAACATATCAATCAGCCAAGCTCCTTCCAATGCCAAAACCTGAAATCCCACATGTTTTGGACCAGGTGGGCACTCCCAATATGCCGAGACGGTGTCCTCAGCTAACATGTATGCACAGCGAGTAATCCAGAACTTCCTTCCTCAGAGAAAAGTGGAATAAATGACTATCCTACCACACGCTGGTGCTGGATGGATGCAAAGTACTTCAACAGTGCTAAAGCAAGCACACGACACTTCATGACAACTGGCAATAAACAGTGATCTGTATTTTTGTCCAAAGGGCACTATTTTTCATAGGCAAAAACAAACAAACAAACAAAAAAATTAAACATTCTCTTTTGTCTGCTTGGATACAAATCAATGTTCCAATTAATTTAATTGGTAATACAAATAGCCCTTTTGCTGGTAAGAGTATATTTTGGCCTTACTGGTGGGGAGGAAAGCCAGCTCACTTCCTAAAATTTGTATTTCTACACATTGCTAGGCATTCTGGCTTATGACATTTTCTTTTTAAAAATGTTTCTAAATAAACTGTACACTTTTTTTCTCCAATATGAGCACTCACCCTCCATCTTAAGCTTTCTCCACGGAGAACCCCGTGTCAAGTGTGTCAATGTCTCTCACATTTCTCTCCAATTTTTGTTTTGTTTTTGAGATACGGTTTTTCTGTGTAACAGAACCCTGGCTGTCCTGGACTCACTTTGTAGACCAGGCTGGCCTCAAACTCAGAAATCCACCTGCCTCTGCCTCTCAAGTGCCATAATTAAAGACATCTGCCACCATGCCTGGCCCTCTTTCCAATTTTATAAGCATAATTATTACCAAAATGGAAAAAAAAAACTCTTCATATATTACTTATGTTCCAGAAAGCAAACTTGAAAAAAATCATTCAGTAGATCTCAAAATACCTCCTCAGTAATTGGACCAGCAATTCCTACTGTAGCACCATGAAGTAGGAAGGCATGGTTCCTTCAGGAAGCCCTAGTTTTTGTTTTGTTTTATTTTTAAGCACTACATTTTCCAATGGGATAAATTATAAAACCGGACTTTTCATGAATGGCCATTTGTGTGTGCTGTGGTGATTCTACCAAGGAACTATTTCACCAGCTCATGAAAAAAAAAAAAAAAAAAAAATTCCCAAATAAGTTTTTTTTTTTAAATGAAAATTGAAGCTGGACATGGTGGCTCAGGCCTTTAATCCTAGCACTCTAGAGACAGAGACAGACTGATCTCTGAGTTCAATTGAGGCTAGCCTGGATTTAGAGTTTCAGAACACTTAGGACTACACAGAGAAACCCTGTCTCAAACAAACAAACAAACAAACAAACAAACAAACAAAAAAAAAAAAACCAAAAAACCACAAAACCAAAAAACACAAGAAAAATCGAAAGAAAAAGAAAAATTTTAACTACTTGTAAATTGAAGATCTTTGCTTGGTGTTTACCAAACTAAATTCCAATTTTACCATGGCCTTCAGTCATGGGACCTGGCAATGGGCCATCAGAAGGGTATGCAAAAAAAAAAAAAAAAAAAAAAAAAGTTACTTAACAGGTTTGCTGCTAGGTTGGCTTTGCCAGGAGACACAGCAAAAACTAAAAGGGATTAACTTGGGAGAGAGGGGAAAAAAAAAAAAACAGGTGTGTGACACAGCAGGGCGGGAGGCTGGCAGGGTTGGGAGGCTGGCAAGGTTGGTGAGGTGTACTCAATATGAGCCACCACCAACAAAACCCCAGAAGAAACATTGTCTCCTAGTTACTGTGTTGCTTTTGTACAAAACCAATCTTTCTTAATTTTCTGTACCACAAATGATCCTGTAATCTCACCACACTCCCACCCACAGCACAGACTTAAAAATTATCCTTCCCCATGTACTGAAAAACAGCTAACTTCTACGGCTATACCCTCCTAACAAGTCAAGGCACACACCGGAAGTCGTGAGCTCATTTGGAAACAGCAGGCACCGTGAAAGTTCTATACATTTCTCCTTCCAGTTACACAGGCTGAGAAGTTGATAATAAAAGGTGTGGTGATGGAAAAGCTACTCAGGACTTTTAAAGTGGAGACACTGCTCAGTGAAGGAGAATGCTGAAGACAGACCTCAGTACACAGAGAAACCCTGTCTTGAAAAACTAAAAAACAACAAAACAACAACAAAAAAAGCATAAGAAATTCAGCCAAAAAGGTGAAATGAATCCTATCACTTATGTAAAATTTAATATAAGATATTAGTGCAATTTAAACACTCAGTGTTTCCCATGGTCTAAATCTGTTAGCAATTTTACTTCATAAAGAGAAAGCTGGCCAGGCCTGACTTGGTGGCAAATGCCTATAATCTCAGTGCTCAGGAGGATCTGAGTTCAAGGCCAGCCTGCTCTACACAGAGACCCTCTCTCAAACAAACCAACAAAATGTCATGGGCCAGTGAAGTGCTTCAAAGTGAGGCAGGTTTGTGGAAGCAGGGTGCCTGCACTTGGACCCCTGGTCCCAACTGGTAGTGAGGGGGGCTGCTGCAGGTTGTATTTCCGCCTCCACAACCGTCATCACTCCTGTGGACAGTCGGTAGGTAAGTAGGCACACGGAGAGAAACCAAAAACAGACATGGTGGCACATGCCTGAAAAGCTGACACTTGGGAGGTGGAAGGCAGGGGCGGGAGGATCAACTGCAGGGCAAGTTCAAGTTCCAGGCTAACCCCAGCTACATGAGACTGCAGAAAAACAAAAACAAAGGGCCGACATGTGTCATATGAGAATCAGCAGACAGAAGCGTACTGTCGGTGTCTGCTGATGCAGCCGGGAGCGGCCAGGAAGCCTTCCAGAAACCGGTTTAAACATCACCAGATGAGGGTGACTCAGCACGCGGCAGCCGGCCACCGTACGACGCCTACGGTTTAGCTTATCTAAAAGTCATGATCAGACCTTGCTTGGTGGGAGAAATTCCTGAGCGCTGTTATGATTTTTAAAAAGCAGAATCTGCAGCTGAGGAAAATGGAGGTCGCGCACAAGAGGGGTCGGGAGCAGAGGCTGCTCGCTGCTGATTTTCCCAAAAGAAATCCATGTTTGGTTTGGTTTGGTTTGGCTTTTGGCCGTTTTGGGTTTCGGCTTTTTGGGCTATTCTGTGAGGGGACTGGCTCCTGAGCACGCAGAATGAGGTGAAATCACAGCTGGGTGAGCACTTTGCATCCTCCTAATAAGAAAGGAAATCTCCCAGATCCGGTCCTGTCCTGTCCATGGAACCTAGGTCGAGGGAGCAGCAGCCCCCATGGAGGCGTCCTTCCTCACCCACAGTGAATTCTGAGGCCAAAGCAAAGGCATTTATTTCCACTTCGTGTTCCTGAGCCCAGAGCGCGGCTCACCATGAAGTGCTGCCTGGAGCACTGTGGCTGCAGCTCAGTGAGCAAACTCACACTTCCGGCTCCTGAGGTTCAATTCTCAGAAAAGGGAAGAAGCCAGAGTTAGGGAAGATGGAGAGGGGAAAAGAGAAGGGGGGAGGACAGGAGGGGGGTTGGATGAAAAACTAGGCAGGCTGAACAACCAGCAGCCCCTTTAGTGAGTGAGTAATGAGTAAGGGGAAAATGGCCGCTTTACCATAGAACTGGGGTGCAGAGTCCATCCCTATGCTGTGAGATCTGGCTCTGACCCATCGCTCGATAAACACAACAATTTGAGGATCTGACAGAATTAAATCTATGTTCTACAAGAAATATGAGAGACCTCAATTTAGCATAAAACGGTAACTATCCTATTAGGATGAATACGCCAGTCTCCCTATGAAAATTAACTAAACCCTCCCACACTTTAACTGATCAAATGCCTAACGTCATTTCCAAGCTCCAAGGTAAAGCCCTCAACAATCTGTGTCCTGTGCTGTCCTCCGAGCCCACACTGTTCAAAGGGAGCCAACTATTCCAGGAAAGGAACTCTGGGCCACAACAGAAGAGTGACAGCACTTCTAGTCCAGGTGAGGTCAGCCCGCACATCCATGACACAGACAGCCCGGAGCCTCTGTGCAAATGCCTTCCGTAGTCTGGTCCTCGGCAAGAATGCATGGAGCCAGGCCCGCTCTGGCAGCTGTGCGTCCAGCATTACTGTATGAAGACAGAGAGACAAGTCTTTCTCCCATGTCTACTTCCTAGGACAGAGCTTCTCCAGGGACTTCTCTGCCAACATTCTCAACACCCAAGATTCTCAAAACTACTTAAATAAACTCACCTCTGGCTTAATTTTTAGCACTCGAGAAGGAGCAAGTGGGGTCAAACTAACAGCGGCTACCTGTAATTGGTTTCTTTTTGAAATAGGGCAGAAATATGGGCCACGATTACCTTGTGGGAGGCTATGGGAGGGTACAAATTATAAAGAGGATACTACATATCATAAATAAAAAATCAGATCATAAGCTATTATAATAAAAGGCTGAGAAAAAAAGAGAAAGGAGGAGGATGAGGAAAAGGAGGAGAAGGAGGATAAACAGCAGCTAAGATCCTTACTGTCAGAACCTCTAGTTTTTCTCCAGAAACATGCAAAACACTTCTTTCTATGTGCAGGTTAACTTAGTCGTCATGTGCACACCCATAACCCTCTGTGCTCGAGCTCCTGAAAACAAGATGTCCCTTGTCAAAGAACCAGGTGTAGAACCGTGCTCTGCTGCGGCGACGCTTACAAAGCACTATCCACAAACATACAAAGGAACAGGTTCCTTTGTTCCTGAAGTAGTGGGGAGAGACCCCAGCACCTAGAAACAAAACTTCCACCTGACTCCTTTCTTTTCGATGATACTGCCCTGTTAACAACACTTTCAGTTAGAGCTGCCAGTGGGTCTCCAACTATGACATCAGTGTGAGCTAACTTCTTATAGAATGGCAAAGAGAAAAATTACTTTTCTTAGGTTAAAATGATTTAAATTAACTGGGACAAGCCAACTGTGTCGGCAGACCCCGCTCTAAGGGATATCTTGGGGACCAGGGGTGCCAAGTATCCAGGCGCCTGAGTAAGGCCCACAGTTCAATCCCCTGCATCACAGAAAAACAAAACACGATAAACAAGGAAAAGCCATGTGGAGCCGTTCAGTTGACATTAGGTCCTGATGTGGTGCTTCAGTAGTAGCGCACTAAGCTGACATTGGCCCTCCCGCGCCTATCATGGAGGTGTTTAAAAGCTAGCACTACAGACCAGCTGAATACTTGAGTTTATTACAAAACCATCACACTTCCCCTGGCGCCATTAACTATGCCCCTTCCGTCTCGTCTCTGTCTTCATAACTGAAGTGCCACATTCCCTCTTTTAGACACAGTCTTCCAGGTAAGGGAAATTTCAAATGGGAAGGAAAAATATGACTTCTGTCTTTCATTCCTTTATTCAAAGTAGGGGCTGATTTCGGAGGCCGAGAAGAAGGGATGGAAGTGGCCTTTGGCGGGGCTTATCACTGATGGGGGAAGAGAAGGCAGCTGAGGAGCAGCGTCTAAGGCGTGAGCCCTCCGGAGCGACTGTTCTGCACTCCCAGAGAGGACCCGACAGGGGACTCGATGCCCTCAGGGAGAGGGCTGTTCTGTGTGTTGAGCCAAGACTGCAGATCTACCTCTTGGAAAGGAAAGCTGACTGACAGCCAAGCACCCTTAAACAAACACACCCGCCCTTGGAGGCGAACAGCACTCACACCTTAGCCAATCGGTTACCGGCAGAACTCTGCTGAAGGGGTCCGCTGAAAAGCAACTAGAGCTTAAGGCACATGCACACAAAAGCAATGTGTGCAAATAGACATTTCCTTTGTGTATACATTCTGCCACCACTTGGCTCTTCCACTCAGACTAGACAGAAGCAAACAGACGAAGGGGAAGGGCTGTGGCCTCACTCTTCCTTTAAATGTATCAGCTAGAACTGGCAAAACTTAGGTTGATTTCTTTACGCCAGAGTTTAAATAACCCCTGCAATTAACAATTGTGATGTGCAAGGGACATTAGACTATCGCCCTAACACTCCACCTGCCACTCAAACAGCTCAGCTACACCAGTGAGTCCGAACGCTGTCACCGGGTCACCAAGAAACTGACACACCAAGTGTGAGAACAGCCCAGGGTAAATCAGCCGGGATGCCACGCTCACACGCTCTCCACTACGGGCAAGCGCAGAAAAGGAGTTCCTGCCTTCATTGGGCATGTCCCACTCTGGCACTCATCAATAGCAGGAACCCAGAATCCCACAGCACTCCTGAGTCCGCACAAGCCGTATCCTCTATCTGCCCAGCCTCCCCCGTCATCTACCTGCCCTGGTCCTCTCTGTACCTCGCCCTGAGTCTCTGAAGAGCAAAGTCCTCACTTCCAAAGTCTGTTTTCATTTAGGAGATTCACGGGGTCATGGGGTCTACACTGCAATGGGCTTTCGGGCTTCTCTGATTCCCATGGTGCTGTTACTAGGACACTGAGCCTATGTGCGATGGGCAGGGGAGGAAGTGACCTCTGCTTCAGCGTGCAGAGACACTGCGACTTCCTGCCCTCCATGCTCTGCCCATCCTGCCTCTGCTGGACTGGCTGCCGGGTGAACACTGGGCTTCAGTTCTCCCTCCGGGGTGCCCCTAAGACAATGGCCAGCACCTTCTTCCATGACCCGGCTTGCCTCCACCCACCACAGACCTGTGCAGAGCCTGACAGCCTGGGGCAGTCTTACCGGCTCCCACAGTGCTGACCCCTGGCCCTACCACCTTCTTTCTTGCCACAGTCTAAGCCAGTGACTCAAAGCTGAAGGCACAAAACAGAAAAGGGAAAAGGCAAGTGACAAAGTGTAGTTAGGTTTGTCGTTTTCAAGCAGAGGATGTTAAGCAAAAACTTGGTCTCATCCACCAAGACCACATTAAAATACACTATTAAAAAAAAAAAAACCCATACTTCAAAGGATGAAAAGTTATCTATCAAAACTCTTAGGCAACTTCTCACTTTCTATGCTAAAATGAAAATCATTCCATCAAGAGCTGGTCTTTGGTAATGAAGACTTAGGCCCATCTCATTCAGCCACACCAACATGGAACAATCTTTTCTACTCAATAGATGCTTTTTGGTAAATGATGCCCGTCCTCCAAAATACAAGGGACAAACACTGATCCTAAAAAAAAAAAAAAAAAAAATAGAAGCAGCAGGCTGGAGAGATGGCTCAGCAGTTAAGATCACTGCCGGTTTTTCTGAAAGACCCCAAGTTCAAGTCCTAGCACCCACATGGTGGTTCGCCACCATCTAAAACTGCAGTTACAGGGGCTCAACGGCCTCTTCTGGCCTCCTGGGGCACCACACACCCAGACCAAAGGAGTTTGTTCCCTCTCTCTCTCTGGGACAGCAGAACTCTGAGAGTACCCGTGCGGCCATCGAGCACGTCAGTGTGCTTGTGACGCCTCCGACAAGGAGGGAGAAGCATGCTGCATCGCTTAGGCCCCGGCAATCACATTCAGGGGGAGGGCGAAGAGGAAGAAGGAATTTGACTTTTAAGAAATAAACTGGGTCAGCATGCTGATTAAACATCTATAATGTGAAGACTAAGTGTTCCAAAAACCCAGAATACATTTAGACATGCCTGGCCTGGAAAAGAACATCTGGGTGGCAGAACAGGCTGCTGACATTAAATAGGCTGGAAAATGGCAGAAAATCTCATTCCACGCATCTCCTAAATTGAATTGCCAAAGCTAAAGCTACTTAAGTTTGAAATTTTAAAAGCTAAAGCCTTTTGAGTTCCATGATCAATGCATAAATAATGGCTCAAAACCTTCTCTCCAGAAAACCCTCAGCGGTGTCCTATAGTGCATAACCCTTGACTCAGCAATAACCGAGTCACTTCCTGTGCTGTGCACCCATGTTTTATGGTCGTCATTAACTGAAAGGAGGAGAGGGAGTGATCTACATAATGAGCTTACATGGGAAAGTTCAATGTCACGTTATCAAATTTTAATAAGTGGAGTTTGGTTTTCTTTTTTTACTTACGATGTTCCTTGCTGGGAATTAGGGTGGGTTTTTGAAGGCGCATCATACTGTTCTGTGGGAAGGAAGACACAGTCAGAGAGAAGCACGGACATATACACATTTATACACTCGCTCACTCACTCGCTCTAGGTGCCCTCCTCAAGGCTTCTCCCCGTTACCCAGGCACAGTACCAGTTCTGTACTGGCCCCTGCATTTGGTGCAGCCTCTCAGGACAAGCTCTTGTCCAGGGCTGCTCTGAAAGGAGCTTGCGCACGCCACCCCCACCTGCTCGGGACTGTGGGGGACAGTTTCTGCTCTTCATGATGGTTGGCTGGGCTCCCGGGGGTGCTCCATGACAGTGCTGTCCTCACAGACCACCTGGCTTCACTCCCAGGTCCGTCCGTGACTGCCCAGCCTCCGACCCACCTGTCCCTCCTGGGGCCACACTCCCATGGCCTGATTCATTCACTCAGCAGCTATTTATAGACTGCCTCGTGGAGACCAGTGTGTTCAGACATCTGGCCCGGTCTTCAGGCGTGCTTATGGTTGCCTGAGGGACATGAAACAGGCCCACAAACATACGCAACCTAGGGCAGTGTGAGGTAAGTGCACGTGGCAATTAGGTAAGCTTACTGTCTGAGACTCCAGAGCAGCCCCACATGACCAAAGAAGGCAAACCATAGAAAGCATGAGATGGCTGAATCAGAGAATCTGTGGGGTTCTGCCGGAGTGAACACAGGAGCGGCTTCAGGAAGACGGAGCCTCGTGTGGAGAACAGGAGGGATCAAGCCCCATCTCTGTCCTGAGTGAGGATGGCTGTGGGGTGCGGCGCACTGGCCGGGGACAGAGGGGAGAGTCGGGTTCACAGAACTGGACCCAGGACAGCACAGGGGTGCCACAGAAAGATCAAGCCCGAGTACTGCCCTGTATCCTAAAGGGAACAGAGTGAGGCAGGGTGCTGGCTAGGAGGCAGCCCCCGCCTGGACACAAGGTCAGCAGATGAATGGCGGACATCAAGTTCTTGTTGCAGTTACCCACTCCCTCCTCATGGTGGCAGCAGCCCTCACACTTTCAAACTGCGGTCCTGTGGCCTAGCTAAAGCTCCGGACCACAGGGATTCACAAGGACCCCTGTGAGGTCATCCTGACCAGACTGCAAATTGACAGCTCTAGACCATGTAGTCTAGGCTCAGACATAAACAACAAGATACTCACACAACCATTACACTTCTCTCCATAGACTCCCAAACCTAAGTTTTGGATAAGTCAACCAAGTGTTAGAAATAAAGAATTAAGAATTGACTGGGCAGCGGCGGTGGCGCACGCCTTTAATCCCAGCACTCAGGAGACAGAGGCAGGCGGATCTCTGAGTCTGAGGCCAGCCTGGTCTGCAGAGTTCCAGGACAGCCAGAGCTGCACAGAGAAACTGTCTCAAAAGACCAAAAAAAAAAAAAAGAAGAATTCACTTGCTGGCATACTTTGACAAATACTGTGGTTAAAAAAAAAAAAAAAAAAAAATCAAGACCAAAAAGCAAGTTGGAGTGGAAAGGGTTGATTGTGTCTTCGGCCTCGGTGGTGCCGCCATCCCAGGGAAGTCAGGGCGGGAACCTGGAGGTAGGAACTGAAGGAGAGGCCACGGAGGAGCATTGCCTACCGGCTTGTTCCTCATGGCTGGCTCAGCCTGCTTTCTTTTTGCACCCAGGACCACCAGCCCACAGGTGACGGGCCCACAGTGATGGGCCCTCCCACAATCAAGAATATACAGCACAGTCTTGCCTGCAGGCCAGTTTGGTGAGGGTATTTTCTCTACTGAAGCTCCCTCTTCTAATGGGGGCCCAGCTTGTGTTGAGTTGACGCGAAACCAGCTCGCACACTGCGCTCTTCAATGGAGTCTGCATTCATCCATACAGCTCCCTTTCAGAAAGGCCGCGTTCTCATTAGGATAACAGTCCCAAAATATCGAGAGGAGAGGCAGCAGCACTCCAGATGCGCTGAGCTTAGCAGCGGGGAGGTGACACCCGGCAACACCGCCAGTGTCTAGAAGCTCCAAGGCTGCACAGGCCAAGGAGTGCTTCAGGCCCAGTCAACAGAACTTACACTTCATCTGCCACTGACCTGACGGCAGGATGGTGAAAGGTTCTGTCTTTCTAAAGTTAGAACCAGCTGCCACACAGCCATGGCCCACGGGAAAAAAAAAAAAAAAACCCTGCTGACAGAAACGGACAGAAGGGAGGGACATGCAAGGAGAAGAGGCACACAGAAACCCTGTCCACAGCTGGGCTGGCATCCATGGGCAGGACCATCCACCACCACACTGGTCGTGCAGCCTCAGCCTGCCTGCCCAGGTGTTATGTCCTAGCATAGCTATCAATTCCCATCAACTGTCTTGACAACTCACACTATGCTGGAGCGATAGAATCGGGGCAGGACGGAGAAGCCATTTGGTTCTGACTTATTTGCTAAGTGGCATCCTATCTCTCCAGACAGAACAGGAAGCCTGGTCTACTCCCATCAGACAACAGAGTGAGTCAGGTTTAAATGTCGTATGTATGCATATGAAACCACCACCCGGATAAAACACTCTACTCTTGAATCCAGTTCCTAGGATACACTACTTGGAGAGCTGTAGTCAGCACAAACGTGTCAGCTGGATATGTTACCACACACCTTTAATCCAGCAGGGGCAGGTGGATCTGAGTTTGAGACCACCATGATCTACCGAGGGAGTCCCAAGACAGCCAGGGCTACACAGAAAAGCCCCTTCTTGAAAGTCAAACAAACAGAAACAATAAAAATAACCACATGTCATGTAGTATTAGCTTATGTTTGTTTAGAATTTCGTGAGACCAGGTTACTTCACACTGCCCACGGGGCGGGTGCCCGCTCTGCACCTGCTTCCCCTATTCTCTGTGGGCATCTGTTACACATGAACCCCCCCAACCACCACCGTTAGCATTTACTGTTTGAAAGGCGATGCAGGCTGCACACAGTCACTTACTTTGGCTTTGGGTTGCAGAGCTGCTGTGCAGAGGCTCCTACGAAGAAGAAGAGTCCATCGTTAGGGCTGAGGGTTAATGCCAACAGAGCAACACCACGCAGGCTTTAGAGTCAAACGACAGTTTCATAGAGCTCAAATGCAGAGGAAAAAGAAAGGGCGGTGATGAGCAATCTTCTCACTGCTCTCCTCCACTGCACTGCAGGACACAGGGTTTCTCTGTGCAGCTTTGGCTGGCCTCGAACTCCCAGAGATCTGCCTGCCTCTGCCTCCCTGAGGGCTGGGGTTACAGGTGTGCGCCACTGCACCTGGCTGCTTCAGGGCTCCCTGAGAATGTCCTTTTCCTTTGGGGTTGGGCAGCTGTACTTGCATAGTTTAAGGCTTTGTCTTGAGACCATTACTAACGGTATGGTATAGCTCCTAAAAGCAGAACAAGGCGAAGGGTTTCCTGTAACTGTGAGTGTATGCAAATCTGGCCAGAGCGCTCAGACGTGCTCCCACACACCCTGAAAGTTATTTGAAAGTGTACACTGGGAATGGAGCGGTGGCTCAGGGGTTAAGAGCACTCGCTGCTCTTCCAGAGGCCATGGTTTGAGTCCCAGCACCAGCAACACAGTTCACACCTAGCCAGTACACCAGTACCAGGGAGCCATCACCCTCTTCTGGCCTCTGTGGGCACTGCACACACGTGGGGCACAGACACAAGTGGGCAAAACACCCACACACATAAAATATTTTACAAGTGTAAACCAGAAAGGAAACAGTGGCTGTTTCGAAACCCCACTTCAACCAAGTTAGGTGACCATTCTGTTGTCATGGAAACCAGCGTTAATATTAGCGCTTCACTCGAACCGAAAGAACCACATTCATGCAATGTATGTGTCTAGAAACCCAACTAAGTCACTCTGTGTCGCTTCGTTTCCCCTCCCTGTTTTCGGAGGAGAAGCCCTCAAGAGAGAAACTGGGCTCTGGGTGCTGCAGGATAGAGAGATGATCTGTGAGATGTTCTTACTGACGGGAGGAGAAGGAATTCTGAGAGCCATGGAGGGCAGCAGAGCCCTGCCGTGAGCTTCGGGCTCATCCCTGCCATTCCAGGCAGCGGCCTCTGCACGCGGCAGGCACCTCGCCTGTCACTCACCCTGCCTTCTCACGCGGAGGACACCACATCCGTCTCGGGATTTGAGGACTTACCTTTGTCGGGAAAGGAAACCTGGACGGCTCGGCGGTACTGGGCGTGTGGATGGCTGTCAGAGGAGGCGGCCATGAGTGGGTCATTTCCTGAGAGGGATTCAGAAGGGGAAGAAGAGGCAGATGTAAGTGAGACGGGCACTGCCAGTTGGCTTTGAACCCGAAACGCACAGTGGGTTGGTGAGCCACAGCAAGCACCATCTGCGGGGCATTTCTCTCGCTTTTGCAACAGCGACCGCTGCAGAGCTCGAGAGCCCCAGCAGGAGGCGCTGGCACCCTCGGGAGCCCCGGGCGCGGGGAAGGCCGAGCCAGGAAAGGCTCAGCACATGCTCCCAGCCTGCTCTGGCTCTTCCCCAGCCCCCAGGAACCAACGGAGTTCAGAGGGAGAACCTTCCTGTTTGCTTCCAACAAACAAGTCATTCAGGCCACCCGCTCCACTCGGAGGGTCTGATAGGTTTGACCCTTCCCAGGCAGCGCCAGCAGCAGATCCAGAAGCAGGAGGCCTCACTTCCTCATCAGCGAAACTTTCATCATTATCCCTGGCTTCATGGCGAAAGCCAAGATTTCTAAAACTTACAATTTACCATGCTTTTCAGCACAGTCATGGTACATATGTTGCTTTGCTTAAAAACTTGAAGGGAGACAGGTATTGCTAAGTGTATAGCCATGAACACACGAATAGGACATAAGCATTTCACGCCTGAAGAGCGTCTTCTTTTACAAATTAAAAACAAACGAACATGACTGCATGACTGAGCCAACTCCGCACAGGCGCGCAGGCAGCTGAGGGCTCCTCTGTCTCCCTGCCTAAGGCAAAGTCATCACAGGACACAGCTGGCTGCACAGGGCCCTTCTTGGCATGCCCTGTCCCCAGGGTCAGGAGCCAGTCCCACTGCACCGCCTTCTATGCACTCCATCCTAACAGCGTGTGCCTGTCAAGGCGCCTCGACGCCATCCCGGCCTCTCAACACCCCCGGGGTGGCACGTGAGCACACAAGGAGACCTTGTGAGCATCAGGCAGTGTGATGGGTGTGCACTCCTAAACCACTCTTAACCACTGAGCCATCGCTCCTGCCCCTGACCTAGGATCTGACTACTTCTTGATAAAAGTGAACTCACGCCTTATCTGCTACAGGCCATCTGCTTTGGCCTAACTCTGTCAGCCAGTAAGAGTGGCCGGAACTAAAAGATACGCTCTGGCCACTTATTTTGTGAGGGTAATATAAGTGAATGCTTGGACACATGGAGTCTAAATATGGGCGTCCGTTTCTTTCTCTCTCTCTTTCTCTGTGTGTGTGTGGTGTATGACATGGAATCTCACCAGCAGCTCTGGCTGCCCTGCCCTGGCTGCTTCTGCAACAGAGGCTCCACTCTTTAAAGTTTCAAGGTCTCATTAAAGAGGCCGTACACAAGAGGTGTCATGGTCACTGTAATGAGAGCAAGAGCATGCACACTCGGGCTGTTCGGAGCCTGGTACCGCCCTGCCGCACCTACCTACATGAGGGAAATAAGCACAAACCTCAGCCCTCGTGGGAAAGCAGAGCTAGGGAAGTTCCTAAAACTCTGATCCAAATTTCTTGCAGTTGTAAACTTCATCTTAGTGAGCAAAATCTGGTAGTGCCAGAGTGGCGCTGCTCACTAAGGTTAAAGTGCCCAGGCGTGTTGTCTGCTTGGTTGGGGAGTTCTTCGGACGATACACAGTGACTACCGACTCACCTTCAGGATCTCCTCGACACAGTGAACTTCACTGGGGTACGTCTGCTGCAAAGGAAACGGAGGAAAGCTCAGTTTAAAAGACTCGGCAGTGGGGCTGACGGGGACAGCAGGTCCAGGTGTGGAAGCATAGGCAGGCCCACTTCAGGCCCACTCTCCACCATCAGAGCATCAGGAAGAGTCAGTCACCAACTCCACCGTGGGGAAAGAGCAGGAAGCTGGAGGCGCGCTCGCCTGCCCACCCCCAAGGAAATGTGACCGTTAGACAGAAGGTGGGGAAACAGTGAGGGCTGGGGACACAGCTCGTCCAGCTTCTGTAAGGTCCCACCAAAGAGGGAAGGGGGGGCTCGGAGAGGAGGGAGAGAACCACACACTGGGAAACCTGAGCGGGCATCGGGCCTGACAGAAACGGAGGCAAAAGCAATCAATCGGGCACCACAGCCTTACAACGGCATCTGCTGGGAAGCCACGCCAAAAGAACACACAACACCGGTGGACCCACACCTCAGAGGGCCCTGCCCAGCCAGGGGGTCTTCACTGCAGCTTCCTACAACTCAGTTTATGTTTGATAATTTCTGTCTGCCTGTCTGTCTGTCCTCACACATCCGTGTGTGTGTGTGTGTGTGTGTGTGTGTGTGTGTGTGTGAGAGAGAGAGAGAGAGAGAGAGAGAGAGAGAGAGAGAGAGACAGAGAGAGACAGAGAGAGATGCAGGTACTCCCAGAAGCCTGAGGAGGATGTCAGAATCCCTGGAACTGGAGACACACAGGGTGGTAAGCTGCCTGTATGGGTGCTACCATTAGAACTTGGGTCCTCTGAAAGAGCAGTATGCACTCACAACCACTGAGCCATCTCTCCATATCCTAAAAACTGGTCTGAAATTAAAACTGAGTCTTACCTCACTTCTGGAATTTTTCATATAGAAGCACACATAGACATAAGTGCACACGCCTCCATGTGCCGACCTTGATTTTTTTAACAGGCCTTCTTTATTTAGGGTTATTAAGGGCTTCTACCTCCCTTCTAAAAGCCCAACACCGGGTAAGGGGGAAAGGTTAGTGGTGACAGGGGCCAGAGTTCTCTCTGCTAGTCTTCGCTGGGTAGGACTCTTTTGGAGAAAATACCAATTATCAGTCGTCCAGAAATCCGGAAGTCCAGGTAGCCAGTGGGTCAGCAAACAGCAAAAGCAACAGCAGGACGGACCGGCAGCGAGCAGCCCTCCTCCAAGCAGCCCCCCCTTCTTCCTCTGGGCTGTCATGTTTACACCCCTCTAAGTCCTCAGAATTCAACTAATTCCAGCTGCCAAAGAATCACGTTCCACACCAGACACTTAACAGGTGTGCACAAACTAAAATCCCCAAGTTGGAGTTTTAACGAAAATATGTTTACATCTCATAAACCAAAACAGCCACAACATAAAGGTGCAGAGAAGACAACACGGGACTGAGGAGGTGCAGAGCTTAGAGAAGCAGAAAGCATCAGAGGCAGGAGCTATGGCTGATAGTCTGCATGTACTTTTAAGTACAAAGAAAACAAGGCTAAATCTAAAACAATGTCACTGCATTAGACGCACAGACCGCAGCCTACACAGCAGTTTTCAACAGCCCCTTCTGTTCTGTGTCACCATCACACGGTGAGCACCATACACGCTGTGCCACTGTCACACAGCGACGGGAGCCACCTCAGGGGCAGCAGGCGGAGGCCAAGCAGCCTGTCCCTCGGGCTCAGCTATGGCTTAACAGTGTCCTGATCCTGTAACAGCGGTTGCTAATCCACAGAGGGCTTGTTAGTCCACCACTGTCTCTTTACAACTTAAGGGCAGTAAAAGGAAAACACAGAACATCACTTGCACCATGTTGTAACCGAGTCTAGTGGTCAAACTCAGTGTGTTCTGCATATGAAATAAACACCCTTATCAATGGTAGACATTTTTGGAGCTTGTTATTTCTGAGGCATGGACAGGAAGTTCAGAGGTACAAGCAGAGAGGGTTAAGGAAACCCCTACTCCACCTCATCCATGGAGCCCATGGCAAAACTACCTCTCGGTTTCCAAAAACCTGGACCACACAGTAGTGCCACAGTTAGCATCAATGTCAGATATGGGCATAAAATAGGAACATACACCAGTGTCAGTGACTGACATCCATTGTTAGAAAAAGTCACAACCAGCAGTGAAAGTGAATCAACACAGAGACTGGCTGGTACTCTAATGTCTCTGGACAACAGTCCCCTCCTCCTGCCTGAGGCAAGGGACGAAGGCGGGAACGCAGGCAAAGTGACTGGCAATCAATGAAAATGGCAAAGCACGCTCTAATGAGGACCAACAAAAGAGCTTTGCAATTATTCCCAAAGCATGGAATGAGGTGGGAAGCAGCCCTCCAAGACAGCACTTGGTTTCCGGAGCTCTGTCCTGCCCACGTCCCCACGCACGCACGGGTGAGCTGCTGCAGCGCTGGTTCGTGCCCTTCCTTCCCAACCCCCCTATGTGCTCCAGGCCACTCTGAACCTGTATTTAAAAGAGAGGGCTGGTGAAGTGACTCCGTGAGTTCAATCCCCACAAGTCACACAGTGGGAGAACCAAATCACAGCTTTCCTCTGACCACACACTCCACTGAGAATAAAGGTGAAACAAAAAGGAGGCCACGAAGAGGGTCAGTGTAGCAGCTCGGGTCTATCAGATGTCCCTGTCTCTTCTCTCCCCCGAAATCAGAGTCAGAGCAAGTCAGAGCACTGCATGCAGTAAGGACTGACGGCCTCCCGAGGTAACTCCGAACCTCCAAGTCTGTACCGAAAGGAAACTTCCACAAAGGGAGGAGATTCTGCTAATCCTGCTCTTAAAATCTGCATCCCGAATTCCCCCCATACCCCCTACTCCCCAACCCCTACCCCTGGCTTCAGGTCCCCTACTGTTGTCTGGCTCCTGCTGAGCACAGACAGGCTCTCCCTGCAGCTCTTGCCAAAGAATGAACAACCAGTCCTGGCCAAGAAGCTGCGACTTGATGGCAGATTTTTAAAAAGACCTCCTATGGAACACAAGCTAATAATAAAGCACAGCAGCAAGATCAGTAATTGACAATCAAGAAGAGCAGGGCTGTCCCTACGGGAATGCGGGGCCGAGTGACCACCAGACCTCACTGATGTCTCCACACTTGGTGTCCACAGCCCTGGAGCTGGCAGGCCACCGCTGCTGCACCTCAGTGTCACCTCACATGGGACCTCCGTAGAGACCACACTCCGGCAGGCTCACTTCCCCACTGGGGTACAGTCTCCGTACGAGGTCAACAGTGCCATTCATTCAACAGGGAGCAGAGCAGCTACTTTCTGAACTCGTACTCGGCAGGCACTCAACTCTTTACATCGTAGTATTTCCTCACATTGATACCACCGACTATAAAGCTGATTGCTAGCC
This sequence comes from Psammomys obesus, assembly GCF_907164565.1. Taxonomy (NCBI): domain Eukaryota; kingdom Metazoa; phylum Chordata; class Mammalia; order Rodentia; family Muridae; genus Psammomys; species Psammomys obesus. Next base: position 800,820 of record NW_026596155.1, read on the forward strand.
TGGCAGGGGAAAGTTACCCCACTGAATACAGCCATCAACCCTACGGTACACACACTCTTTCACAAAACCCTTCAGAGTGATTACACTGTCTCAGAGAATGGGGTATAATATCTAGTTTCATTCTCAGATCAACCACTGTGGTAGGCAGTTTTTACAAAAGGCAAACTAAAACTGTGCGTCACACAAGGTCACACAAAAGCTCTGAAACAGCAAGCCAAGCTTCAAGATCCTGTCAAACTGGCTTTCCGAAACTGGCTGTCTGCGCCTGAGACAAACACGGCAGCATTTGAGGAAGAACAGTTTCTGTTGTGTCCATGACCAAACACCATTCGTTAAGCAGCGGTGTGTCTTCATTTCCTTCTACAAGGCTGCCTGTTAGGGCTCACATTTCACTGCCTCGTGCTACTAGACCATGCAAACTTTTCAGAGCAGACAAAGCAGAATGCAGGCCATGGCCTCTTAGGAATAACAGTATGGATACCAAGAGCGTTTGCAAAGGTCTTCCGACTTTGTGTTAGTAAGCTGAAAGAAGCGAACAGAAGCAACACGGAAACAATCACTCCTGCGGCGCTCAGTTTGGCATGAAGTTTCAACAGAACAGCATTTTTGCAATGATGCTGTTTTCATGAAAGGCTTGCCAGGAAACAGGGGCCACAGGGGCTGGACACTGAAGAGGGGAGCCAGATCCCAGCTTCTCCACGATGGCTTTGCTCAGGACCTGCTCTGTGATCGTGGATGAAATCCAACCTGCTGGGACTATTTCCTTATTGTGATGAAGGAGAGTATTAGCACATCTAACCACCTGGCAGGAGCAGTGTGAAGGAAGTCAAGCGCACTGCGCACCGCCATGACAATGTAAAAGCTGGCATGAGGAATGCCCAGCGCCGACATGAGTTAGCAAAGTGCTCTTTAATAACGTGACTGTTTCAAAAAGGAATTCCGACAAATTCTCATAGAAACTTTTCTTCAAATACACTGCCTCTTGGATTGCTACCTGCTTGCTATCTGCTTCTTCCCTCCATCGCTGGCTCAAGCAGTTGTGTGCCTCTTGTCTCTGCCTGAAATTCTCCCTCTCCGAGCCAGGGCGCGGTGAGGACACGCCCTGCTGCTCCCCTTTGCCCAGGTTGCCAAGATGTCCCCGAGGCCGCTCCCCGAGGCCGCTCCCCGAGGCCGCTCCCGGAGGCGTCCTCTGCTATGCCATGACTCCCCCAGAGCTGTGGACACTGTGGAGCTCCCCCAGGCTCATCTATACCCCATTACATCACTTCCCCTGCTTTTTCTAGGTTAGGGAAGCAGGGGGCAGCCTCCCTCGCCCCCACCTGACTACACACTACCTGCTGCTTAAGGGCACATGCTGCTCTTCCAGAGGACCTGGGTAGGAATCCCGGCACTCATACCTGTAAGTCCAGTTCCAGGAGAGCCAGCCGCCTCTGGCCTCTGCACAGAGGGGCACACCAACCATGCACATGACAGCGCACATGCAGGCAAAGCACCCACACACACTGCAGAAAGATTTTAAATAACTTCAAACACTAGGTGCTGTGGGCTGTTTGAATTAGAAAGCGACACCTGAGTAACTACGGAGCAACAAGCATGTGCAGAGAGTACAGGAAACATCTGTCCCTGTTTCTCCTCAGGAACACTGAAAGCACTGAAGGGAAAAAAAAGACTCCCAGGGAGGACTGGCCACAAGCCAAGACTGACAAGAGCTCACCTATGTGACAGATGAAAGGGTCATGAGCAGAAGGACAGAGAGTTCATTTCAAAACTCCAGCTTCAATTTGGCAATGGCTCCCACAAAGGAGGTTGGAGGGGAAGAGAGAACGTTTTTGTGTTCACATTGGGTGAGGCTGAGGTGGGCGTCTTCCTCCACTGAGCTCCGCCCTGGTTTGAGGCAGGGTCTCTCACTAAACCTGGTGCTTCTAGTTTCCACTAGGCTGGCCAGTGGGGCAACCCCCGGGATCTGCCTGTCTCTGCCCGCACAGGCCCCAAGCTACAGTCTCAAGCATGCACAATCCAGGCCTAGCTTTTATGTGGGTTCTGAACTCGGGTCCTCAAGCTTCCACAGCAAGCATTTTACCCGAGAGCCATCCTCCCAACCCCAAGCTACCAAACTCTAATTGCATGCGTTCTTTGACTTACAGGACTGACATGGTTGTGTTCCAGATAACATGTTTACAAGGTTTCAGATCAGTTTGCAAACAGCTGGATACTACAAACAATTGAAGCCTCCTTCTGACTAATAAAATTACGGCATATATAAAGAAATGCTATGCTGAAAAGACCAAGCCTGACCCCCCCCTCCCCCAAAATCATCAGTCCCAGGAACTAGACCATAGGTCAATAATTTCAGGAATAAGAAAACCATAAAATTCCCAACCCAAGGAATAGCCTGGAAGTAACCACAAGAATGGGAAGGTATCTTATCTCAGGGCAGGGCACCTGTGCTGGGCAGCCCACTGACCTAACATTCCTGAGGTCTACAGATAGCTCACTCAATGTTAATTACGTTAGTTAGCCAATCACTCTATAACAAGTTTGCCCTTGCTGAATGTCATCCAATCGTGTAACTTCGAAGCTGGGAATTCTGGGCTTTTGTTCAAACCCCAAATGAAAACCCTGCCATGTAGCTGCTCAGGGCTCTCTCTGATCTACTGCATTGGTGACAGTGAAGAGAACAAACTTAAACCTGAGTAAAACTCTTTGCTCTTGCATACGCGGTCAGGCTCCAGGCGGTCTTCGGCAACCTTAAGATCTGAGCACATCTGGGGGCTCGTCCGGGATGCCCAAGACCCACTAGGACCCACAGCATGTGGAGCTGAACACCAGCCAGTAAGCGAGTGCTCTGTTTCTGTCTGTCCATGTCTGTCCATGTCTTAAGAGATATTGGTTTACGTTTTGTGTTTCTTTATGTCTAAGTTCTTGTTTCTGGTGTCTACTTTCTTTCTTGGTTTTGGTTTCCTTTTGCAAAAGGAGTTGGAACTGGCCCCTGAGATTGGTGGACACGTTGTTAATCCCCCAGGCCAAGGTGTGGAAGAAGTTCTTTCCACCTCTTTGGGAAAACCTCAGTTCTCATTAGTTTTGGTTTTGGAGAGAGCCTAGAAGCTCTCAATTTGGTTCTTTGGTTCTGGATCCAGCAAACGGTATCATCACTGCAATTCTCTCTGGGAACGTCTGTGTCTGTTGGTGAATGTCCTAGTCCTTGTTGTTGTTTATGGCGAGTCTTCTTGAATTGATTTAACCATGGGTAAAACTTGAGTTTAGTTCCAGGCCAGCGGGTCATGGTGGCTCAAGCACAAGCTGCAGGTCCCCAGCAGGGCGGCTCCATGGTCCACAAGCTCTGCTCCTCTAGCCTTTAGCTGTGGGTGGAGAAGAGCCTTCTGGGAAGGTAGGCGTACAAGCCTGGCCTTCAAAAGGAAAAATGGTGGTGATGGTCGCTTCTCTTCTGGGGGGTCAGCATGAGAGGGCAAAGGCGAGGAGGCATACCAAGGGATGGCCGCAGGGCCCGGGAGCAACACTGCCAGCAAGTAACATAGTGCTTAAAATTACAGCTGGACACAGTAAGGAAAGTTTTGTCTGTTTCAAGTGTATGTATGACCATTACATATTTATTTCTGACTGATCTTAAATCGTTAATATGCTCCTGGTTATATGTCTTGGTTATAGATTAACAGCTATTGGATATGTTTAAAGTTTAAATGCAAACTCTTGTTTAAAACATCTGTGTGCATGCGTTTGTAACATCTATAGAAACACAGATGTTTTTAAGTAGTGACCATGTGACAACTTGCCATGTGATATGACTCCACCATCTTGAAATTGCCACATGGTGTGGGATAGGCCCCCCCCCAAAAAAAATCACAGCTCTTAGTTGTAATAAATTCTGTTTATCATCCTATCTCCTTTTAGACTAAGAAGACAAGTCTCATTTTAATTGGTATTGATTTTAGAGATTGAATTGTTTACACTGGTTAAATTTGGTTTTGACTTTTAAAATTATGGTTATGCTTTGTGACTTCACTCCTTAAAAGGGTACTTTATTTTGATACTGCAAAAAACAGGTTTCTTTTAAAAAATGTGTTTAAGGCTATGGAACATCTTAAAGTTTACCAGACATTTGAATATAATGTCTTTATGGGATATATATATATATATTTCAAGATTGTGTCTTTGTGGCATGCTGTATGTGTGGTTCAGCCCTGATTTGTGAAGGTCTATTCAGATTAACAGGCTGATCTGAAGTGTGTGCCTGGCTGCCAGTTCCTGAATGAATGGATTAATGCTGATAGGTTTGGTATGGCCAGAATAGTTCAAGCACAGTTTAAAATTATACAGTTGGTTCTAAAACTTATTTGATTACAAAGTTAGAACTTGGTTATGGGGAAACTGTAAATGTTCCACAGTGCTACACCACGGGAGGCAGCAACGCCATCAGCGACACCTAATGGCTGTGTTTTAAATTGCCGACCACAGCCTGGAACAACGCGTGGCTAGCCGCCATGTTGGTTCAGGTATGAAGAGGGTGGAGCCATGGTTTTACCCCCATCTTTGTTGACGGTTGCCAGCTGTGTTCTGTTCCCTGTTTAGTGTTAAGTGAAACTTCTGTCCTTTAAGCTTTTTGCTGTTCAGACTTAATAATGCAATGTGGTGGGATCAGCAAGATTTGCCCTTCTCAGGTCTCTGATCACACTGGTGGCTAAACTAAGCTAATGGTAGCTTTGCAGCTAAAGAGCACATGTTAGTTCACTGGTCAATTCATAGCTAGCCAGAATGACTAGGTACTAGATCTCTTATTTAGAAAGGCAAAGAGGTTTGCCTTGCTCTCAGGCTTCATGTTGTTTGCACACTCTCACTGTCCAGAGGAAACTAGGAGTCCCTGACAGAAAGGAGATTTTTGGCTCTCTTTTTAGCAGTTAAACCTACGCACTGAGCAAGGGATGGAGGAGTCAGGACCTCAGCTGGACTGCCCGGAACCCCCCTGAGGATGGGCGCAGCCGCATAGGTGTGCAACCCCGGTGCTCCTGAGGCAACACAGGTGAACTAGCCCAGCACACGGAGCATAAATGAGTAGAGGTCACCCCTGATATGTGTCACAGGCTTGCTCTCTTTCAAACATGTCTGTGCGTTTGCACAAGCACACATGCATGCTGGTGCGCGCGCGCACACACACACACACACACACACACACACACCAAATACACGAACAAATAAATAAGCATTGAATGTACATCTGTGAAATACACAAAGCCCGGAATGACCATGGTGGGGAAGAAATAAGACTATACATGTTAAAGTCTGTGTTGTACAAATAATCCACGCAATTACATGAAGGGCCCATCATCATCACGTCTAGGAAAGATTACAGACAGAAACAAAAAGCCTGGCTGAACAAAGCTCGGCATAGCGCTAATTGTATTCTGTGAATAAGCAGTAAATCACCTACCCAGTGAAGTTGGCTCCGAGAGCACACTCACAGCGCCTGGGCATGCCTGCCTCGGCTGGAAGAAGCATGAAGGCACAGGCATCACGGCACCACAGCCCCAAGGCTAATGTCTTGAGCCAACTTCCATACCCCAAACTTATAAGATAAGAGTTTCTGAGGCTCCTGGCTAGATGTATGGCTATGGTTATAGGCCAAATTAAAACAATAACTACACCATACACACGCACACGATCCCCCCAAAAAAACCCACTGTTAGACTGTTAATAAAGAGAATTACTAAATAATGAACCCTACACAGCCTTTAATTGAGAGTATGCTATGTAAGTTGCATTCAAGTGCTAAAATCCCTCTTTAAAGATTATTAATGAGGCTATAAAGAGGAATAAACAGTTAAAACACTCACTGATTTTGAAGAGGACCCAAATTTACCCTCCATGAATGGTTCATAACCCCCTCTTCTGGCCTCCACAGGCACTGCACAGGTGCAGAAACACCAACTCACACATCATTTTTAAAAGCACATGTCTTTAATCCAAGAACTCAGGAAGCAGAGGCAGGCAGATCTCTGAGTTCAAGGCCAGCCTGGTCTACAGAGTGAGTTCCAGGACAGCCAGGGCTACACAGAGAAACCCTGTCTCAAAATAAATAAACAAAGAGTTTTAAACTGAAGATCATTAAGCCCATCTCATTTCCCTAAAAATGTTTCAAAAAGGTTGACAGGGTGTTTTTAAACTTACAGTGTTTGTGTTCATGTGCATGCAGGAAGCTGGGCGCACACACACAGTAGTGCGCATGTGTGAGTTGGGGGACAATTTCCAGGCACTGGCTCTCTGCTGCCATGATGTGGGTCCTCGGGCTTGGCTGCAGCTGCCTTTACTCACTGGCCCAGAAATAGTTTCTTTTTCTCTTAAGACGGGTTGTCCTTTTCAGATTTTTGGTGCTAAGGACTGCAGTGCGTGCCCACATACACACACGTACACACACATACACATACTTGTTCATGCCCCTAGACACCTCTTTTTAGCAACCACTGCAAGCCAGAAGTTAGCACAAGCTTAATCAGACTATTTGCAGAAATTTCTGGTTCTCCGACCGGCATTTCAGGAGGAAGATGCTGGACGATTATAAATGTGGTGAGAAGGTTGCACATGCAGGCACATATCTGCAACCCCAGGACCCAGGCTGTCATCAACCACAGTAAGACAATAAAATGAGGAACTTGCTGTTTGCTTCCCAACAAAACCTAAGACGTGAGGACTAAGAGACTTTCCTATGGGAGACTTCTCCTATGGGAGAATCAGAAAGAGGAGGAGACAGGCGTGGCTGCTCTTCCCTGAAGTTTTCCCTCTCCTGGAATCAACCACACACCTCCTCCAAGAGCATGCCTGGGTGGGGCAAAGGAAGGGTGTGTCCTTGAGAGACAGGAGCTCAAAGGAGCCCAGAAGCTACACACAGAGAGAGAGATACAAGCTACACATACCCACTGTCTGTCTGCATTGGCACCCCACTTCAATTGGGAAATGAGAGCCTACAGCCTTACTTGTTTAAAACACACTTTTGGGCAAACGTTCTAGCCACAAACTATGACTGCCTTCTGACTTTCACCAACCAAAACAAAAATGGAGTAAAGATGGGGGAGGCATGAAAAAAGAAAAAACCTGAAACCTCCAAACCCTTACAGGAAATAGCCTTCAAGGGACAATAAAAGTAATTAGAAAGGGCTGGAGAGATGGCTCAGAGGTTAACAACACTGGCTGCTCTTCCAAAGGTCCTTAGTTCAATTCCCAGCAACGACATGGTGGCTCACAATCATCCACAATGAGATCTGATGCCCTCTTTTGGTGTGTAAGCACACGTGCAGACAGACTACTGTATAAATAATAATAAAAAATAAATAAAAGGACAAAAATAAAAGGCTGGAGAGATGGCTCAGTGATTAAGAACACTGGCTGCACTTCCAAAGGACCTGGGATTCAATGGCAACTCACAGACTGTAACTCCAAACAGAGAAGCAGGCAGAACACCAATATACATCCAATAATAAATGTTTTTTTTTTTTTTTTTTTTAATGATTAGACAGTTCTGTATTTCTTCCCAGGCAGCCACTGGATCACACACGTGAAGCTACATATTTGAATTAGGGTTGTTAATAGAGTTTACTTTTCTAGTCACATAAAAATGTAAAAATCTCAATCTAAATTAACCTAACTTTTCCATCCTGGAAATTCTGTTAAGAGAAAGTAACATTGGTAATTCTGAAACTCAGAGTTCCTATTCTTGCCATCTGGATTCAGAGATAAAAACAAATTAGTGAACAGCATTTCTCTCCACATAAATGTTCACCTGACACAAATATGCGAATAATACGAAGCAAGTGTTGGAAGTGCCTGGTCGGTAATTTCTAGTGCTGCTCTGTCTTCTGAGATTCGGGGTTCCGAAGTTTTTGGTAACATTTGCAAGCTGCACTGGAGCCAAACATAAGTACTTAACAGTGTTGACACGTATGTGCCAACTCGTCACTTAACTTCTGAGTATAAAAGTTAAGAATCTGCGTTACGTTCTCTTAGGGATGAACCTGGATGAACAGGCAAATGGAAGGAGAGCAGTATCACCCCACAGCGCGTGTGACCTCAGTTTCCAGTCATTCACCAGTGAGTGGGGGGAGCTGACGTCCCCAGTTTGTTGGCCTCTGAAAACACTGGCCTTTGATGAACGGTCACATGATCCCTTGTGACGCCCACTGTGGGGATAGCAACCATGAATGATTTAGCGAGAGTGGGTTAATTCAGCAGTAAAGGGGAAAAAACCAAACACCACAGAGAACAAGTCTAGACATCTCACTGCAGTGATTAAAAAACAGAAAAAAAAAAAAAAAAGACAGGTTCTTCTATATGGCCTAAACTGTATGATCTTTTTCTTTCTAAAACCCAATTCTACTTACTGCGACTTCAGAATGTGTGTGTGAGAGACTGTTTGGAGTGTGACCATCACCTGAGCCAATCTGAGTACCTCTTCAAGGAGAGCGTGTCACTGCAAGGAGGTTGTGAAAGCACAGTGGGACACGCTGTGGCTCTGCATGCTACACTACACATACCCTGCCCACGTACAGGTGTGCTCACGAGCACGCTCGGTCTCGCGCTGTTCTGGCCTCTCACAGATCGTATTAACGTAGGGTCTGATCTAAGTCAACAGGACCACATCGCTGTCAATCAAGAGCCGTTTACAGAGACTTAAACCTGCTTTCCCTTAAGTGTTCACGTCTGTCACGTTTAAGTGGCACACGGTGTTTTGGAAAGCCTGTCCAGTTCTGCACTTCTCGGGTGCTTAAGTATATAAGCTGAGGCTACAGAGGCATCGTAAGGAGAGGGAGTGGCTTTCCACCAGTTTCTGGATGAGGTTGAAAGAAACTGAAGTCATAGGGATGAGATAAGCCATTTAATCCATGCCTTGTCAGGAATAACAGAAGATTTTAAACTGGGTTCACTCCCTCCAGGCTAGGTGTAGCCTGTCTGTCTCCTGGCATCGATTATTTTCAAAAACAAAACCCAGAATCCAGTGCAAAAGAAGAGAGGAGGAAGAGAGAGAGGGGAAGGAAGGAAGGAAGGAAGGAAGGAAGGAAGGAAGGAAGGAAGGAAGGAAGGAAGGAAGGAAGGAAAATACTGCAGTGGAAGGCCAGAGACATAATAAATACTTCGAACAAACAGCTTCAAACTCCCATAGGGATTTACAGGTACTGTGACCAATACAGAAGAAGGCAGGAAAAGAGAGCCTTCACTCACACATATTTAACAAGAAACAAATTCCCATGGTATAGGAACACCACCTTGGGAAAATATAACTTATTTATTATTGTGCAATTGCCTAGCTTGTACAAGACCCTGGGTTCAAGACCCAATACCACACACACACACACACACACACACACACACACACACACACACACATGCTGGCTGCAAGAACGTACTATCAGAATATCATAGGTGATTATAAATCATTTATTTAAGTCTAGCAACAAGTACCTACATTTAAAATATATTTTGCTTTTGTACAGCCTGATTAAAACCAAATTCAAGTAGATATAATGATGTGAGCATGTGTCTACCAGAGGTCTCTGAAGTCTCGGCTGATGTGGCTTTCATAGCAAGCCCCTATTTCAAAGAAGGCAGGAAAGTGTGGGTAGGAGGAGGAAACAAGGCAGGGATAAAGAAAAAACTTAGTCATCACACTGAAGCCCATAAAAATTTTTTTTTTTACTCTTTTCCTGGCTTATCTTCATATATAAATTTGTCCTGGAAGGACAGAGAAACTATAGAAGGTAGCAAAGGTCCCTGACAATCATTTACTGACCTATCAAAAGTAAAAACATACTTACATATTTTGTACATTTTCATATGTATATACTTGAATAAACAAAGTTCCTCAAAAGTACTTACTAAATGCAGGAGCAAGGTCAAGGCCAGCCTCGCAGGGAGCCGGCCACAGTTCAAGGTTACCCTTAGCTACATAGCAAGACTGTGTCTCAAAACAAACACACTTGTTTTTAACTCAGCACTTAATATGTGAGAGGAAGAAATTACTTGCAGAGTGTGCTAATGTTTCCTGATTACAAGCTACTCGCTATCATTTTAAAAGCTAAGAAAACCGCCTTGTCCCTATTTTAGAAACATGAGCAGTCACTGACTCCTTTCAGACCCTTCTCCTTCATCTCTCTCATATGGCTGCTTCCAGCCGCTGTGCATGAATGGACACCCAGGGCCGCGGCCCTCAGGCTCAGCTCTCTGGAGCTGCTGACCTGGCGCCCACCCGAGTGTTGTTATGCTAGAGACTCAGGTGAACGCTTTCTTCATCTCACTTCCCATTACTCTCACATTTGCTGTCTTTCCTGTGTGTACCTGGTTCCTTCCATGCTTTTCCCGAATAGAGTCTAGAAGCCAGAAAAGAGGCTCTGAGAAACAAGACACCACAGTAACAGTACAACAAAAATAGTTGCATACATAAGGTGACTTGCATCTCAGTTATATACGACCCAAGAGTGGCCCTCCTGACGATTCCAGACACCGGGCACAAAGCCCAAGGGAAAAGTAGGGGTGCACCCACTTCCTTCCTGACATGGTAATTGCACCACCAGCTGGGGACAAATGGGATGGATAACATTTAAAAGACTTGCTCAAGGGCCTTTCAACCTGACTTCTTTAATTGATTTACTGTAATGAGCTCCAGGCAGTCAACTACTATTTAGAATAAAGCTGTACACCTTCAGACTGGCTACAGAGCACTTAAGCCTTTTCACTAACCTTTGAGAGACATCTCAGCTGGGCACGTGGGTCTGAGGCCAGCCTGGTCTACAAAGTGAGTCCAGGACAGCCAGGGCTACACAGAGAAACCGTGTGTAGCCAAAACAAACAAACAAGCAAACAAACAAAAGTGCAGGAAGTTTCCCAGCCTTCTAAACAACACTTGATTTCAACATAACTTAAAAAAAAAAAAAAAATCACTAGGATCTTTAGAGGGTAATGCATTTTTATTTTGACTTTTAACCTAATTTATGTTTCACTTTTAAATGATCAGTATATTCAATCTGTATCTTTGTAGTATTTGCCACATCATTCACAAATTCAGGACCAGTGTTTGAAAGATACAGGAAAAAGTCATCAGCTTTAGGCATAATAACAATAATGGTTGTAGTTGCCATAAAGTGCATTATCAAACCACAATCGGTCAGGCATGGTGGTATAATCCTCTAACCCCAACACTGGGGAGGAAGAGGTGGATGTTCAAGGCCTACCTGAACTGCATGGCGAGACGATGTTTCAAAACATACAATAAAAACAAGTCTGCATATACTACACATGTAAAACTACATGCACTCTCTCTACCTTCACCATTACGGCTTTATAAGGAAGGCAGGCTCCAGACTCCAAACAAACAGGCATACAAATCTCAAGAGGTAACCCAAGTCTCCTGTGGCCAGGAAAAAAAAAAAAAAAAAAAAAGGAAGAAGAAAGCCTATCAGGTGTGCACAGTGGAAAAGGCCTGGAAGGTGCAGGATCTTATGGAAATCTTATTTATCTTGTTTACAGTCACACCCATAGTAGACCAAACCAGACTGCTCTGATTGTTTTTTTTTTTTTTTTTTTGGGTGGGGGGGAGCAGACAACACAGGAGCTTCTTTGAGAGCTGGCGTCCCTTGCCCTTGCCCTATTCCATACCCTCCATCTACTTTCCACTTTTTCCCCACCTGAACCTCTGCTGTGAGGCACTTACCTCCCTGAGCATGTCTTAATGCCCTCACACATGGCAAAAAAAAAGCCTTCCTGGCTCAACACATGCCAGCCCTGCTCGATGCCGCCAGGGCACTTCCACTGGTGCTGGGGGCTGCAGTGCTCTCCTCCCTGGTACAGAGCCAGGAGACGCAGGAATGCTCCCAGGCTCCCCTGGCTCTGCTCCCAAAAAGGCGATGTTTGCCTTCCCCCTCTACATTTGAAATTGGCAACATCTGTCCCTTCGGCAATTTGGACTCGGGCACCATGTGCAAAGTTTAAAAACATACAGCTTCACTAACGGGCAGCCCGCCCTCCTCCCTTGCTCCTGCAAAGCCAAGACTTTAAAACGGCTTACTCTTTTTTTCCTGCTCTTTCATACAAGGACAGGAGAGAGATCTGTAGGATTACGGCCGCTGAGGGCACATAAGCAGAGTATTTAAGCCACCAGTGGGAGCTCCTATGGAAGGCCACCAATGAGAAGTGTGCCCGGCACAGTCACACCTGACGACTGGAATGAGAGAAAAACTCAGATCCAAAGGGCAGGTCCCAGAGCAGTAAATTCGGGGATTTCCTTGCCTTCTCTCCTCTCTCTTTTCCCTTCTGAAGTGGAGGTCACAGCTAAGACCTTCTACATGCTAAGCAGCTGCTTTACTACTTACTGAGCTACACACCTCTAGCTCACTGGACAGTGGTTTTCATATTCACGATATACACAAACTTCAAGGACATACGTGCACAGCAAAGAAAAATTGATTCTGTCATTAAATTTTTGTTATTTCCTCTGACAATCATCTGAGTTTGCACTGCAATCACATGGGGAAATCCATCTAAAAATAAAATGTAGGTGGAATATCCTAATTCTTCATATAATTTTACTTTTTGTCTAGCACACTGCCGAACAACTGAAGAAAATGGGCTATAAGAACTATAAAGCCTGCTAGGAACTGAACGCTGTGCTCTGTGCCATCAAACTCTGACATATGAGCGTTTCTGCTCCTAGTTTAAACAAATCCGGCTACCATTTCCTCTTTACCTTGAGCCAACCCAGTCTGATATGTTAGGAGCAAATGTTTTCAAAACAATTCTGTTGGAACCATGTTCTGGCTGGAAAGGGTAGGCTAAGCTGACTGTGTGCTCTCCAGTCTACCAGACACAGAGAAATGGAATCGGGGTGAGCGTCACCGCAACCGGAGATGCGCCCCACCAACAGGTCTGTGACTACCATGTCGCTGACATCCCAGCACGTGCGGAGGCCTGCAGCCTTAAACACAGGAACTGGGCGTTTGAGAACCTTCTTCTCATCGAGGACCCTCACTCCTGCTCCTTGCCAGACGCAGACAGAATTGCCATGACGTTACGCTCCTCTCTGTACTTGGTAGGTAAAATGTGAGTAGGTTCTGGGAGAGTCTTGGAACCCGCAGATGTCTGTCAAGGTCACCTACAGAGGGAGTTCTGCCCACATATCATGCCAATGAGCCTCCAGCCCTGGCTCTACCATGGACCACGTATTAAGCTCCCTGCATGAAACAGCATCAACATGGTGCTCCCATAGAATGCGTCCCTAATAAAACACGGGGGTGGGGGTTCTTTGCTTTTTGGTAGATAGTGTCTTTGTAGCCTCAGCTGGACTTGGAACTTCGTATTTTGGTCTCCAGTGGACTCAACCTCACAGAGGTCTGCCCATCCCTGCCTCTCAAATGAGGGGATTAGAGACCTACCTCACAACGCCCTGTAGCATGGCCATGCTTGACCTACCTAACCATGACTCTTCTTTCCTTCCTCCTATTCTACTGAGCTCCCTACTTCCCCACACAGCTGCCTCTGGTTTAAGCAGCCAAACACCTCTGCTCCTCTGAGGGTGCACGTGTCTCCTCAATATGCTACTAATAAACCCTGAATTAACCTGTGTGGAAGAAGAAATGTGGTGATTTTGGAAGGTGGGAGCCTCAGCTCTGGGGGTTGAGGAGGAAGGAGGCAGGGCGGGTGCTGTCCGCCAGGCAAGTGCTGATAAACCTAAAAGTTGGGCTGGGAAGAACTGCAAACCAGGAGTTGCAATTGGGGGGAGGTGGGGAGGTGGGGAGGATGAAAGAAAAGAAAAACGGCTTCTGTGGAGGAGATCCAGGCCTAGGCTGGGGGGGGGGGGGCAGGAGCAGGTAGCAAGGCTGTGGAGACCAGGTCTCACTCTGCAGTACATACTGGTCACAGCCTCTCGGCTGCGCTCCTACCTCAGCCTCAGGCGACAGCCTCAATGCCAGCAGCGCTGCACCTCATGTGGTCTACAGGCAATGGCACTAGGAAGCAAACACTAGGACTTAGACGCCCAACCTCTGGTGTGTTATTAGAACTGTCCCTATTCTGAGGCTTCTGGCCTACTCTTTCAGACCATGGACCTCAGCCTGCCTAACGCTGCGACCCTTTAACACAGTTCCTCGGGCTGTGGTGACCTCAACCATGAAATTATCTCCTTGCAACCTGATAACTGTAATCTTACTACTGTTATGAATTGATACTCAGGATATCTGACCTGTGACCTCTGGGAAAGGGTCGCTTGACCTCCATAAAGGTCACAAGCCGAAAAGCCATGATCGTTGTCAATTAATAAACAACTAATTGTATGAGCAAGGGAAATAAAACATAGGCTATAAAAGCTTCAGGGCGAACCTGCTGGCACCATCAGAAATGAACAGTTATCACAAGATGCTCAGCTCCCTTGGCAGCCCACAGAGCTGCAGTGCCTGTCACCTTGCCTGGAACACTGAGGTGCTTGCCAAACTTGTTCCCCCATGCACAGGGACAATGGAAAGCCTGGCCAAATGGTGCCCCCTCCCCTCATGGCAGTGGCTACCTCCTTGCAGCAAGCAGCAAAGCCTTGAACCTGGCCCACTGGTATGATCTTTAGAACCCAGGAATAGTTAATAATTTGGGGTTCCTTAATGGTCAGGGAGAGAACCCTCCCAGCAGCCCAGCCTGGTAACAAGAACACACTCCTTGTCTCTGGCCCCCACCCCACCCCAGAGACGCTCAGTCCCAGGCCCCTAGGACTTGCAGGCCTTGGTATGACATCAGAGTCACCTGCCATTTGGAGTTTTCCAAAGAAGAACAGAGTGTACACTCTAAAAGTCAGCTGTGCTTTGTAGGGAATTCAATGTTTTCAATTTTAAGTGAAAACGACAAAATCAAGATTTCAATGTGGGAAAAAAAAATACTTTTTTTTTTTTTTAATGGATTTTAGCAACTCAATACACTGTTCACAGAGCAGTCCTCTGTGGGGCAATGTCTCCGACACCTGGCTCTCATCCCTCCTTCCCTCACAGCGGGAAATGTGGAAACAGAGGCCGGAAGATATATTCACGCTCAAAGTCTCCTATTAACTAACTACAGCCCCCACCCCCTTTTTTTAAATACAGCACACTCTTCATTTTGCTCAAAGAGTTTCTGAAAGGCCTTTTGCCAGGGGACAGAAAGTGAGACGGGCTTGCCGTATTATTACTTTGGTCTCCTCTGTGGTCTGTACGACTTTGGTGGATTGGCACACACTGCCTGACACATCACGAGAAACAAGAACCAAGTAAGCAAAAGAAAGCAAGGTGTGATCAGACTCCACACGATGGGGACGAGTCTGGGAACCACAGCCGACTTGTAACATATGCCCCCAACAGGGCTCAGGACGTCGGCGTGTTCCCTTGTCTTAGCAACTGATTCACTAGAATCATGAACAAATATCATGGAGAAAAAGGATCTAGCTCCTAATTGACCTTTTAAGGTGAGATCATCAGTCTTACTAGAAAATTAAGCCCCAGCTGCAGGCAAGCATGTTCAGGGTCAGTAATTCTCAGGTTACTAGGATGCCAGCTAATGACACTTTTATGGTGGACAGGAGCAAATGTCCACCCAGTAGTGCTGGCTTATTCCCAGGAATCGGCATCCATCCCATACTGAAGACTTAAGATTAGGTCCTCTTCCATGCTAACACTCCCAGGATGACGTGCCACTTAGGCTGTTTAAAAATATACTAGAGGAAGCTGAGAGTAATTCCAGCACTTGGGAAACAGAGGTAGGGGGATCTCTGGTAATTTGAGGCCAGCCTGCTCTACATACTGAGTTCCAGGGCAGCCACAGCCACACACAGTGGGGCCCACAGTAACAATTAATAGTAATAATAATGTAAACCACAAAAAAAGACCACCTCACGTGTAGAAAAGTCTGAAATGACTTAAATACCAATGTTGAAAATATAAGGAATTCTTTTTTTAAAGAAATTGTGGGGCTATAGCTATGGCTCGGCAGTTAATAGCACTGGCTACTCATGTGAAGGACCCAGATTCAGTTCCCCAAATCCACATGGAGAAGGTACTCCAGTTCCAGGGAACTGTATGTCCCCTCTGGACTGTGTGAGCACTGCACGCATGTGGTATACATGCAAGAAAACATGCAGACAGAACTCATGTGTACAAATTTAAAAATACTTTTTTTTTCAAACTCATTTCTAAAATGAGTTTAGTGACGGCCCCCCAGACAAATGTCCTAAATAGAGAATTTCACTTCACACCATATGATCCCCCTCTGATGAGTCAAACACGTAAAAAAGATTTTCATTCAGACTTCAAATCAAAAGCAAATAGGCTTAGGAAACCTTCACTCTGAGCACAACATGGCAAAAACGTCATTCTCACCCAGTCCCGACTCAGCTTAAACACAAAGAGACACACTGATTTCTGACTTCACAATGCTTAACGTCTGGAGGGGAGAAAAAGGGCAGAGTACAATGCAGGGAAAAGTGCTGAGGCTACAGGAGCACAAAGAAAGCCAGCTCGAAGGGAGCTGAGAGGCCCAGGGCAGAGGAGACAGGTCCACAGCGGTGACAGCACTTAAGATCTGGAAAAACTCCATGATGAAAAAGCAAATGGCAGCTAGGTCAGGTCCTGCTTGCCTGCCCTCTCAGCTCTCGGAGTGGGGGGAGGGTTTCTAAAGACAGACCCACCACTGTGCAATGCAAAGAAGGCAAATGGTATCAAGACAGGGCCAGTGGCAGGCACCTGCACTCCCAGCTGCTAGAAAGGCTGAGGCAGGACTTGCTGAGCCCCGGAGGAAGACCTGAGCCCATGTGTTTGAGGCCAGACTGGACAAAATAGTAAGACCAAACAGCGGAAAAGGAAGAGGGCAAGTACTAAAAGATAAAATCACACAGAACAGGTTGAAATACAGGTCTCAGGTGAAGATAGGGCTGCGAGAGAAAAAGAAATGGCATGATTTCCTCTGCTATTCACAAAGTAATAGTCACAGGACTGAGCTGCCAAATAGCTAAAACTGGCCCCAGAAAGAAAGGGATACTGGAGCCCAGAAGGAAGTGAGAGCATTGCCAATGTCTGAGGTGGGGCTACAAGGAAACGGAAACACAGTGGAATTCACCTGAGTCGCTCACACAAACTTGTACAAAAGCTCCGAGGGACAGGTGAAGGAAACCTCAGCAGAGATTTAAACAGCTAAGGCTAGAACATGCCGTTTGTGATCATCTCTACCTTCAGCAGCTAACGCCTTCTTGATAAACATCAGTGGGAAGAGGTGAAGGCAGAGTCCTGGGAGAGAACGAGAGAGTGCTACCAACAGAGATAAAGGCCTGCTGGGAGAGGGAGAAAACCAGCCAGAGCGGGAGGAGGGCACATGTGTGTCCTGAGTTCAGAGACATCAGGCATCGCATGATCTGGCGGGCTCTACGGGGGCATCTGAGGCACAACCCAGATTCCCAGGAGGCTGCGAGAGCGTCGGTGTACTTCTGACTACACAGCTTCAGCTGGGAGGGAACAAGAACAGTGGTGACAGCAGAACAGGAGGGAAATGGCTCACCCTGAGGGGGCTGCTGGAGAAAGGGCTCCTCCCTGCCTGAAGGAGCAAAATGGAGAATGGGCCTGAAGGGCCAGACACCACAGGAGAAAAGCAGGCGATGGAGAAGGGAGAACTCTTATCTGCATGGCTTCCAGCGCTGACAGGTAAATAGATTGCAGGGCTGGAGCACGTGTGTAAAGTCCTCCCTAGGACCTGAACTGAGCTTTAACCATCCTCTCAGCATCTTAATTGCCTTTAACAGCCTTAATGGCATCACTACATCAGGTGCCAGCGTGATGGCCAGGATGCATTTCAAAAAAAAAAAAACAAAAAAAAAACCTCAGGGAGCCTTAAACATACCATCAGCACACTACAGACAAGCTTTGTGACAGTACTCGGGCACTGGCTGGGACTCACTAAGTCCTTAGGGACTCAGATCTGCAGTGTGTAAAATGTGATTCCTGCCGAGCTGTGCCACAGGTGGCTGTGACAATGGAAGAGGGAGAGAAAGACAAACGAGCAAGTAAAATATTTCTGACTACCTGTTTTTATAAGGTGGGGTATTTAACCAGAAACTGCTAAGCCATGTGATGCTATGGGGGGGGGGATGCCTGGGGATCAGGCAGAGGGAGGGGAACACACACAGGAGCCCTGACCCTGGGGATAACTGGACTTTTTGGCGTGTTTGTTTGGGCCAGGTCTAGTCTCTAACTGGAGATTCCCCACCCCCAACCCCCGGTGCAGAGACCACAGAGATTGTACAAATCTAACACACACTCACTGCAAAGCAGCTCTTAAAGACTGGCAGTGCCAAAATGGTCTGGGCTTTGTAATCATTTTCAATTATTTAAAAACCAAATGGGAGAGGGGACTGGAGACCTGGCTCACTGGTTAAGAGCACAGGTGCTCTTTCAGACTTAGTTTCCAAACGTCTATAACTCCAGTTGCAGGAAGATCTGACCTCCTCTTCTGGCCTCCCAAGGGCACCAAGCACGCATGCACGCAAAACATCCATACACATTAAAAAAAAAACTTTGTTTCAATCTTAAAAATTAAAACTGGCAGCTGGGCAGTGGTATGGCACATGCCTTTAATCCCAGTGCTCAGGAGGTAGGGGGATGTGGATCTGTGTTTTCAGCCTGGTCTGCACACCGAGGAGTTCCAGGACAGCCACGACTACACAGAGAAATCATATCTGGAAAAACCAAAACAAAGAAACAATCAAACAAGCTGGGGGGCATAGGATATAGCCTAGGGCCCTGGGTTCAACCTCAAGCACTGAAATTTTAAAATAAGTAAAATCTGGGAAAGAGCCCTATCCACCTGGAAAACCCTAAGGAGGGTTCGTGTTTCCTTTGACCTCATCCTGATCAGATTTCTAAAATCTGTTTTAAAAACACAAGACAGTAATATGCTCAGCCTTCCCGCCTCACCAGCATGACAAGCTCCTTCCTCTTCTTAATACCACTTGAAATTGCACCTTCTTTTTCTTTTATCTTTACATTAATTTACCTGAGGGATGCCATTAGCGGGTAACTGGCTCAAGCTGATTCTTTCCATCCTAGGTGTGAGTTTCTGGAGAGTAGGGGCGGTGGGGACTAGACTACAAGAGAGGAATTGCTCCTACACCTTGAAGTCTCTGCCATTCAATGCATCTTTGAAACTCAGGACTATGCCCCCCTCCCCCAGGCGTCTCCTCAGGAGTAGGCAGGAGATGAGGCTTGGTGTCTGGGCTGTGGTGCTCCTGGCACAGAAGCTCTGCTGCTAGCAACTGACTGTATGTAAACTTGTCTTCTTGGGTCGGTGTCACGGTAATGTGACAGTTTCCTCTGATCCCTGCCAGGCTTTTATGCCAGCGGCAGCTGCAATGCCAACTGCCTGGCGGCCCTGTGGTTGTGGCACTTGCCAGTGAACAGGATGATGGTGCTTGGGGGGCCGGGCAGATGGAAGGCTCAGGGTGACCCACATGAGGCAGAATGAGGATTCGTGGAGAGTTCATGTGTGTCCCTCTCTGAAGATTATGGGTGTTGGGTAAAGACCTGCAAACCACGTCGAGTGAGAACTAGAAATGAGTGCCCTAGACCTCTCTGCAGGCTGCTGAAGTCCTGGACCTGCAAATCTAAATATAGAAGCTTAAAAATAGTGACAAGCGCCCCACAGACATTATGAGCAGGAGCTGCTGAGACAGCCCAGGGCCACAAGCTGCTTTGTTTTGCTACTGTTTTTTCGGGGGGGGGGGGTGTTTTTTTAAGCCAATATTTACAAGCTAGAGAATTTGAGATCAGGTAGAAAATGAGACTTTCTGAGCCCCAGAAATGTCCTGGTATAGTACAAAACACAAGTCTCTGCCTGAAGGTTTTGGAGCAAGGGAAGGTTCTGAAACATTTTATGCTCTCACAGAACGTTAAGTAATGCAGGAAAAAAAATTATTTTTCAAAAAGCTCTAAAATTGCTGGAAAATGAGCTAGTAAAGAGAACAGCTCTGCTTGTAGAAGCCCAATAGGAGAGCACAAACCTGAAACTGCAAGATTGGTTGGGGCGGCAGTAGTTGGAATGTTTTTTCACTTTCTGTTCCTTCTCGAAACTGCCAGAAGTACATTTGGTACCAGGATAGGAAATTCCTGTTCCTCCTTGCTGGGCTCACACACTTGAGATGTTTGTGGAGGGGTATCAGGCCCCACCCCTCTCCCTGGAGAAGCGACTATGCCAAACAGGAGTCTCCCCTGCCTGGCAGGCGGCTCCCACATCATTAACTCTGCCCTGTGTTGGCTCTGCGTGGCTGTGTGACATTCAGTCCACAGGGACACAAAAACAGATACAGCAGATGAATTAATGGTTTTGGTTTGAGCTGTTTGGGCAGGATGAGCAATTCTTAGGAGATATTTAAGCAGAGAGAGTCCTGGATCTCATAACAAACTTATTTTTTGGCCTTGAATTTCTCTCTCGCTGTTGCCAAATGGTACATTGTTTGACCCAAAAAAAAAAAAAAAAATCATTATTTTCCAAGTTTAAATCTGCTGCTTGTTCATATTCCCCAAGAACTCCATAATCAGCTATTTTTACACTGATTTTGTTATTTTTAGTTGTTGAAATCATTAGGCTGACAAAAGCCCCTCCCCCACCAGAGGTTGGGGCTCCAAACCAGTGTTTTCCTCCTGAACTCCAGCTCCTATTTAAGCATGGCCTACTTTCCGCCTGCACTTCCCCATTAGCCCCATGGTAATTTGTCAAGCTCAGTCTAATCTCCTTAATCCCTCTGGCTGAAGGATTTTGAGGTTTAATGTTTTAATCTAGGGGCCTCAGTATTTAAGTAATTAGAGGTCATATTCCTAGCTGGCTCCTTTAGGTAAATTACCTTAGTTTGCTTTTGAGTTCTAATTTATAAATAACAGAATTCTAAGAATTCACAGTGCGCAAGAACCTGGAGCTTTGGACTGAGTGTACAAATTAAGGAGAGCGCCTCTAGCCTTCATTCTTAAGAGCCTCAAGCCCGTGGATGGCCCCTGGAGCCCACTTTCGATTTACTCTTCCTTTAATTATCCCTATGTACGGGCTACAGTGTGGTAACTCAAAACACCTGCAGAAGGTGTCAGCATTATCAAGTCAGGAGTTAAGTGTTTCCATCTCCTTACATACTTCAAAATGTTGAAGTGAAATGTAGCAAGTGCTGGTGCGTGCTGGTGCGTGTACTTGTGAAAAGGGTGACATTTCAATACATGTTGACAATGTGCACTAGCCAAACGTGGTAATTCACATTTGCATCTCTTTATTACATCACGTTTGGAGGCCGCGAATAGAATCAGCGTTTAAAGTCCTCTACTTAGAGCCAACACTTGCTGCTACCTTTCACAAGTATTTTGTTTGTTGCTTTGTGGAATGCTGCTATACTTAGAATTCCTTAAGTTATTTCCAACATTTTTTTCATGCCTGTGAACTTAGGAGCTTTCGGAAAGAATTATTTCTCTATCAGTTAATCTGGACATTCTTCTTACAAAATGTTTAAAAGGTCTTTCCTGTCGGGAACAATTAATTTAGTGACAGAAGGATTCACAGTCTTTCACTCAACATTTCAGCTTTTTCTGTCAGCACACATTGCAAATCCAGAGAAAATGGCCAAACCCAAAATGGTATAAAAAATGGGTTAAGTAGTCACTCTGAAATATTATTGTCCTAAACAAGGTAACAAGCATGTGTGCCCTGTGCTGGGGGCTCCTGGTACTGACTCATGTAAGCTCACAGATCCCACGCAGGAAGCCTTGGCACCCAAGCCTTACAGAGGCTAAAAGACCCTTTGGGCAGACTCCTGAGCCTCTTCTGCTGTGGGAGCCCACACAGACTCATGTGTAGCCTCTGGCAGAGTTCTGTCACTGGGCACAGCACCTTAATTGCTTTGTTTCTACATCAGAGAGCTGCTCTTACCAGGCAGTCCTGGTGCAGAGACCTGCCTGCCTCTCCGCCTCCCTGCCGGGATCAAAGATGAGCACCCTCACACCAGGCCCCATGCTCTTTCTTCCCAGAGTTGAATACTGAAGCTCTCTGGGTATTAGTGAAAGTAATTTCCTGACTAAAGATTTTAGGAGAAATTAAAAGGAGAGAACTTGAGTAGTGGTGTCTAGCATCTGCTCTGGGAGAATGAAGCAGGGACAGAGCAGTGCAGAGCCGCTAGGAAACGAGCAGGCAGGACCAAACCTTATTGCTGAAATTCATTACTCACTTACTGAGGGATTTACAAGAGAACATCTAACTAATAAAACTGTCTGTTTTGTTTTTTTAAGATTTACTTTTTATTTATATAGTGTTCTGCCTGCATGTGTGCCTCCACACCAGAAGAGGGCACCAGAGCTCACTACAGATGGTTGTGAGCCACCATTTGGTTGCTGGGAATTGAACTCAGGACCTTTGGAAGAACAGCCAGTGCTCTTAACCGCTGAGCCAACCATACTGTGTAGTCACTTTACTCATCTGTGAAGACCCAAGAAGGTGCTTTGAGCACCTCCTGAGACACTGCATCCACAAGATGGGTGGGGCAGGTTAGACTGAGATGTGAGCTCAGCCTTAAGAGGAGATGGCTCAGAGGACAGAGGAGCCTGCTGCCAAGCCTAGCAGACAACCTGACTTCAGTCCAGAATCCACACTGTGGAAGGGGAGAACCAACTCCAGCCAGTGGAAAAGAGTTTGAAGTGCAGCACAGAGCCTAAAGCACAGAGCTTGCAGCAAGCTCTGGATCAGTTTCACCCCAAGACTGGTTCTCCCTCGGCCCAGAAGCAGATGCGAGTTTCTGAAGGTTCTATTAATCCTCTCACTGTTTGGGAGCTGAGTAAAACTCAAAAACATGTTTCTTCAAAACCAAAAGTTGGTACCTAAAGTGGCATACTTCTCTGAGTTGTCCCAAGGCACCACTTAGATTTTCTGGCTAAGGGCCCACAATGCCTTCTTAAAAAAAAAAAAAAAAGGGCCTATAGGGTCTCCCTATGTAGCCCTGGCTGACCTGAAACTACAAAGACCAGACTGACCTCAAACCCACAGCAGTCCACCTGCCTCTGCCTGGGATGGAAGGTGTGAGCCCACACTGTTTGGCTTCCTCTCCCCCCTTTGGAGGGTTGCACACTGGGTTTGAGAAGACAGGGTCTGGACCCCAGGGTGGGCACAGCTGCTCCCTGGTAATCCCAGCACACTGCAGTGTGCCAGAGGCAGTGGGAGATCAGAGGAGCAGCTTGGTGGAAATGAAGACAGAGCTTGGTGAAAGGCCCTGCTCTATTTGAAAGGGTGGCAGGATTGAGAGAGGCATGGGCAAACTGTTCCTCAAGCCACAAACCATGACTGCCTTCTGATTTTCACCAACTAAAACAAATAAACTAAAGATGGGGGAGGAGTGGAAAAAGAAAACCCACACTAAAGCCTACAAACCCTTTCAGGAAGACCAATCAATAAAAGTGATTAGATGGGGGCTGGAGAGATGGCCCAGGAGTTGAGCACTGCCTGCTCTTCCAGGACCTGGATTCAATTCCCAGCACCCACAGCTCACAACCACCTGTAACTCCAGTTGCAGGGGACCTGACACCCTCACACAGACTCGTGCAGGCAAAACACCAATGCATATCAAATAAAAAATAAATTATTGAAAAGAAAGACAGACAGACATGGGATGTCAACCTCGGGCTTGCACAGGCACCTTCACCCTACACACACACACACACACACACACGCATATACTGGAATGCACACAGTCTACGTATATCCCATACACAAATACATACACCAATAAAATAGTGTTACTTTCAGACATTACATAAAACTGGGTGACTCAAAGGTCTTTGAGCAATGGATACGCAAGTCAGAATGTCAAGGCAACAGAAGGGACCAAACCACAGCCTTCTACAGAAACAGGTGAGATTTGGTTCATGTCACCCGAGCACGCACGCACTCAGGGCAGCCCCCGGGGGGGTGAAGTGAGGGGGCCTCAGGAGAATTGCTGTCTCCCCGGTACTGTGTGTGGAGTGTGATACATACATGCACCTGCATTACCAACCTTCTTAATCAGCCTGGTACATATCATCCATACCTATAGTCTGTAAAACGTTACTTGTATGCTATACCTTCTTTAAAAAAAAAAAAAAAAAAAAATCAAGAAAAAACATTTCTTCTACTCCTTCCTGTGACAATGGCAGCCTTGTGCGTGTGATAAGAACTGGGGTTCATGCACTATCACTGATACCTGAAACTGGTACTAAGTTCTCTAAAATTAAGATTAAGGGCTGGAGAGTTGGCACAGAGGTTCGGGAGAATTGGCTGCTTTTCCAAGGGGCTTGGGCTCAGTTCTCAACAGCTACAGTTACAACCATGTGTTAGTCTGCTTTTAGGGAATCTGATGCCCTCTTCCGGCCTCCTCAAGTACCAGGCATGCAGGTAGTGGGCACACACACACACACACACACACACACACAAAACAGCCAAGCACATAAAAAAATAAAAAAATAAAAAAGAGGCAAGAATTCCTGACACTCACCTCCACCGACTGCGAGGGCATCCTTAGTCTGGCCAGCTTGGCTTTGGCAGGCACTTTAAGGTCTGGTTTCTCAAAACTTTGCTGACCATAGTCCTCCAGTGGCGGCTTCAGCTCAGGGGACTCGGTGGGAGCCTGATCCTGACCGTCCATGGGCCGGACGTACGCCGTGGGCTTCTGCTGCATTGCAACACTTTTGGAGGGGAGGGGAGGGGGTGGAAATGTCTGACAAGGTGGTTGGGGGGCCACTCCGAGGCTGGTGACTGCCACCAAACTGTCGTGAGGAGTCTCTTTATCCTGGCCCTTCACCACCAGGTCCTTGGAAGACGTGGCTGCACAGTAGCTTTTACTGCTGGTGCCAGTGCTGTGAGCCTTGCTGGCTCCTTGCAGCCTGGAATGTACAGGTGACAAAGGGGTCACCGGGGATGGCAAAGAGACTGAGGGCGAGAGCTTCCGCTCCGGGGCCGAGTCTCCGTCAGCTCTGCGGTCACACGTTCTGGAACAATGGCCCTGACTGAGGCGATCCTGAGGCAGATGTGGGCCGTCGGGCGTACCGTAGCTTTTGGCATGGAGGCTTGGCACTGGTTCCATCCTTGGCTGTGCCATCTTTGGACTGTGGCTAATGTTGCTGACGGAAAGTGACCCAGGGGCGGAAGTGTGGGTAGGCTGGTGGTAGACGTGTGTGCGGAAGGAGCTGGGTGCCACGCTGCTGCCTCTGTCGTGGAAGGAAGGGTACCTCGGCTTCCCTGGCCTGTCTTCGGAGCCACCCAGGTGCGGGGGGCAGGACTTGGTGCTCAGGAACTCCTTCATCTCCTCATAGTCGCCTAGCATGTTCTGGATCCGGCTCGACAGCTCATCGCCTTTTGCAGTCTGCAAAACAGAAAGGCAGCAGACTTGAACACGGCAGGAACAAATCTAGGCAGAGGAATGAATGGCTAATCAATTATGCAATATATTGAGGAGGACCCCTCTCCAGTCAATGTGTAATACAGTGTTAGCTCGCTTCCCCACGGAGGAGCCTGCCGTGTTTCTAATTACAGGAGACTAAGGAAACCACACACTTTGGCAATTCTGACTAACAGTGTTCAAAGGGTTTTCAGACTTTGTTTTCAAAAACAACCCCTGGAGAAGTTGTTTTCTCGGCTGTGACTCCTGGCTGACCTCGGCGCCATGGAATAACGTTATCGTCAGGCTTAGAGCTGTGACTGGCCAGGCGGCCTCGCGCACTGGACGCACCTTGTAGGGCTCTGCGAACAGCGGGGCCTTCTCGGGGAACAGCACTTTCTCCTGGGGAGCTTCTTGGGTGCGTCTTTCCTTCTCTCTGATTCGAAGCAGGTTTCTATCTTCATTGTACAGGCTTTTCCAGATGCCACAAAGGAAAAAAATATATATATTACTATAAAGTGTCCACGTTTTATTGAGCGCAGAGTGTGGAAGGAGGCAAGAAAAAGTAGTGACAGCACGTAACTAAAGAACGTAGGGCCGGGACTGCAGAGATGGCTCGTTTCATGCGGCTCACGCCTGCGAATAAGCCAAGCTCCAAGTCTAATACCTCTCCTGGCCTCTATGGGTACCTGTGGGTGTGTGCGAGCACACTCACACCCACAAACCCACCCACCAAGTACAGACAAATCACTCTCTCTCACACACACATTTCAAAATAGAAAAGGATGAAGGAGAAAGAGACAGTGGGAAGAAGGAGCACTGGTAATCCCATTTAGCTTCATTCTCAGCCTGCTCCGGCAAGTGTCTTAGCATATAGACCCAGAAGGACGGCTTTCACTTATTTTAAATGTCAAGGATGATCAGTCCAATTATATGTCGGTTCTACACGCCAAGAGTGCCACACAATCAAATCTGAAGCACATAAAATGTGCCACGCCAGAGACAAATTCTCAAAGGAAGCCAATTTCAGCCACACCTAAGGCCCACTGTCGGTAACATGCCTGCTCCCTGCGGACACTCCTGGGTGAGGCACATTTTAGAGTGGAACAGTAGAAAGGGTTTGCAGACCCGCTTCTGGAGAACTGCTAAGACTTCCCTCCCGACTCTACTTGAATAGGCTGTTTCTATCTATCCAGATTTCAGACACCTCAGATGCCTTCTCCATTGCCCTCTGCTGTTCTTCACAGTTCCTCTTCCTCTGACGGGAGCCTGCAGGTCTCCCTGACTCAGCTTACTCCTAATTCAGCCTTCCTATCAAAGGACAGGTGGGACCTAGGGCCCTGATTCATGTGTCATTGTCCACAACTCAATTCGCAATCATCTGACGGTTCCTTGTGCTGGCTTTGGCAACAGAATTCCCTCATAATCTGGTTGGGATGCCACAGCTGTCCTGCAGGCCTATCACGGCTGCTCCACTTGGACACCCCTCATTGCCCAAGCATACCCTGTGAGAGCCGGGCCCTTCTAATCCCACTCAGATCTCCTCCTTCTGAGAGACAGCCATTCCTCCAGGACTGCCCTACTGGACGACTCTGTCAACCAGCCATCCTCAGACCAGAGCCTGCTCTAACCCTGGAAGTTGCTGCTTTCACTCCTATCACAAATCTCTCACCCCTCTCTCCCACCACCACATACACCATCACCAACTTTCAGTTTCCAACAGATTCGATGAATGAAATCTTCCCGATTTAAAGATGCCCCTCCCTCAAAACACATCATTGTCCTCACTCCCTTCAGCCTGTCCCCTTGAATATGAGTTCCATCAGAACAGAACCTCCCAGCTTCAATGTCTTGGTACCAAAATGTGATGCTTTGTATGGAAGGTTGGTTTTGTTTTGTTTTGAGGGGGGGTTGTTTTTTTGTTTGTTTGTTTTCAAGACCGGGTTTCTCTGTGTAGCCTTGGCTGGCCTGGAACCCAGATATCCACCTGCCTCTGCCTCCCTGAGTGCTGGGATCACAGGTGTGCGTGCGGCACTGCTCCCGGCTTCTCTGCATGGAAGTTAATAACATATTTTTGTATTAATGCACAGTCATTATGCTTGCAGTACTTATTTTTAAATTAAACTTCCTTTGGAAATTTTTTCTTAGGTTTAATGCTGGAAGAAATACGCAAAAGTAATTTAAGAAAACAAGTCAACTTAAAATTTTTCTATTTCTTTTAAACTGGGGAAAAGGAACAAACTATCAGATCGAATTTGATAGGACTGCTCGAGAATTTTCTACTTAAAACTAAGTGTGGTGGCTCACATCTGTAATCCCACTCAGAGGCTCAAGCTCAGGAGTTTGAGGCTAGCCTGGGCTACATAGTCACTTCCAGGCCAGCCTGGGCTAGGGTGAGACCCTGTCTCAAACATAAAAATTTAGAAAGAGTAACAGTAATCATATGCTTAGACCATTGTATCAAGCGTTAACTGAGCAGCAAGTTCTCAGCATCTCAACAGCGCCTGGTACCCCAGCTCTGGCCTTGGTGAGCTGTGCACACACGTGATGCACATAAATCTAGGCAGCCTCATGCACACAGAATAAAAATAATACAAGAGTCTTTTTTTAAAACAAACTTCATCTGGGTGTAGTGGCGCACATCATGGATCCTGGAATCAGGAGGCGAAGGCAAATAGGAGTTCTGTGAGTTCAAGGCCAGCCTGGTCTACAAAGCAAAAGCAGCAAGGGCTACACAGCAAAACCCTGTCTCGAAAAACAAGCAAGCAAGCAGGCAATGAAAGATTTTTAAAAATTTTTTAAAAGCCTTCAAAGATGACAGATATCATGAACTCAGAGCTGCAAAGGCCATTTTATGCTAGTTGACACACTCAAAGAAGATAAACTAAAATATAAATAAGAAACTAAAATATAAGCTGGACTGTAATCCCAGCACTTGGGGAGGTAGAGGCAGGTGAACCTCTGTGAGATAGAGGCTAGCCGGGTCTACAAATCGAGTCCAGGATAGCCAGGTTTACACAGAGAAACCTTGTCTTGAAGAAAAAACAAAACAAAAATAAAATATACTAAGATTCTTTTCTTATAAGAACAGGGATTGCCAGACAGTGTTACAAGGCACATGCTTTTAATCCTAGCACTTGGGAGACAGAAGCAGGTGGATCTCTGTGAGTTCAAGGCCAGCCTGGTCTACAAAGGGAGTCCAGGACAGTCAAGACTATACAGAGAAACCCTGTGTCCAAACACAACAACAAAAACCAGGGATCTTTCACAGGAAAGGGAATTGGGGTAGTGGATGGATTGAGGCATCGGGACCAGGTTTGACTAAGTAGCCCTGACTTTCCTGTAACTCTCTATACAGAGTGTCTGACCTTGAACTCACAGAGATACACCTGCCTTTGTCCCAAGTGCTGGTATTAAAGGGTGTGTCACCACGCCCAGACAATTCAGCCTTTTCTGCCTAGAGCAGCTTGACACTCTAATTCCTGTCCACCGCTGAGTGGTTCTGTGTTCTCCTTCTGGTTCAAATAGCCACTTGCCATTAGCATGCAACCAGGAAAGCACACAGGAGCACATGTCAGCACAAAACTTTGGGCCAGTTTGGTAGGGGCATGGGACCAACCTCTGAGCAACTTGAACCCCTCCTAAGCTCTTCCTCCCATGTGGCTAAACCAGACTGTAGCCAGAGCAGCCAGGCAGTGGGCACATGGCCCCAAACTCAACACACAGAGTTCTGCCCACCGTCCAGAAGTCCCTGCCTGTCCCAGCAAGACAGTCTGGGCTGAAAACAGAGGTGTGATGGAAGGACTGCCACCCACAGGCTGCCAATCACTCTTTTCATTTCCACATCAATTCCTCACGCAATTATCACTGAGCTAAGTTACACTGTGCACATAACAGCACGCCTCGGTCCCACCGGCATCAGGCAGGTCCCACCGTTCTCTGAGTTTTCAGCCTGAACTAATGACAACTAATGTACAGATAACCTTGAAAGCCTAACAAGGTCATTTTAAACAAGAACTACAACTCTAACTAAAACTAGAGAGCTTCCCACAGAAAAGAACAGGATTAAGTTACGGACTCTGGTTAATTAGTTAGAAGGGCAGGCAGGTGCACACCATTAATCCCAGCACGTAGGAGGCAGAGGCAAGTGGATCTCAGAGTTCCAGGGCAGCCAGGGCTACGTGGAGAGACCGCCCCCCCCCCCTCAGGAAAAATAAAAAATAATTAGAAGCGCATACCAAAATTTTACTGGCATACATATGTATCGCTGGGCCAGTCTCGTTTGAATGAGTTTAACTCACTATTGCTGCTCAACTGAAATGCTTAAAAGCTGTGAGGGGAGCGGAGACAGCATCCTGGCTGGGTCCCAGTGCAGACTGGGGACTCACTGAGGATGTCTGAAGTCTCTCAAGGAACCAGTTCACAGAGGCGCTCAGGCCAGGCTGGGAACCCATTCCAGGGTCTTGCCAACCATGCTGGGCAGGCTCTGGTCTGCTCCAGTCTTCCACTTCCAGACCTGCCGTAGCTGAAGTGTTCTTCCTGGAAATATTTTCCTAGCCCTTCTGAAATGAGGGGCAAGGTGAAATGGCACCCTCCTCGGCATGAGTGGAGACCCCTTCAGGGCACACCCGGGAGAGGGTGTGCAGTGTGGGAGGCACACACACCTGCAGTGTGCACACACAGCTCTGTAGAGACTTCACTCCCTGCCACCTTTATGTGAGTTCCAGGAAGTATGTGTTCTCACCCGCCAGCGAGCAGGATCCTTTCTTACTGACTGTAACTCTTGCCACTGGCAGTGCGCACACATATGGGATCATGGCTGGATTGGCACAAGTAATGACAAAGGACTACTCTCTGGCAATGTTTCTCTCCTTTGGCCTCTATGTGGTAATCGAACTCAGGCTGCCAGGCTTACTTGGCAGAACCAGTCCACAGCACCAGCCTGGAAGAACTTTTTTCTTTTTTTCTTTTTTTTCTTTAAGATTTACTTATTATGTATACAGTGTTCTACACTGCATGTCAGAAGAGGGCACCAGATTATAGATGGTTGGGAGCCACCATGTGGGTGCTGAGAATTGAACTCAGGACCTTTGGAAGAGCAGCCAGTGCTCTTAACCTCTGAGCCATCTCAGAGAACTTTTAAATGAGGGGATTTTGGGGAAACAGCAAAGGTCTCAGGAATTCTCACTATAATTACTGTTGAATAATTACAAGTTAACTAGGCTTTAATTAAAGGCAACCACCTCCCCCAGGAGAAGCTGACATTTAAACAGCACCAGGCAGAGGGAGGTCCTTGCTGATGGCCACAGCACTCTGCAATACCCCAGCCTCCAGTGAGCACTGGGGCAGATCACAGAGCCCCAGTCTGCAGGACAGAGGATGTGCCTGCCCGGTGAAGAGGAGTGCTGAGAACATCGGTGCTGGGGGCAGCGGCTATGGCCGGCCTCACCTTGCTGGCCCTCAGCCTGCAGTGTCCTGGGCATGTCACCTTGCTCTCCTATTTAGTTTTCAATAAAACCTGTCAATGCGAGATTTTTTTTTTTAAAGACCCATTTCCAAGTGGGGAGGGGGAGGGCGCGGGACAGAGCTCACAGACTGACTTTCTTATGAAGCCCTGGAAATCCAAGCCTGGCAAGGAAGCTTATGTTCTCAGTTGCTGGCAGAGCTGTTGGGATCTGTTACATAGGTGGTGTACCGAGAAGGTGTGCTAACTCATAATCCCTCTTAATTCCTTCGTTTCAAGGAGGTAGACGTCAACCGGGGTATTATTCCTGCCAGCAGAGCAACCTCAAAGCCACAAACTGCATGACTGGTTCAACCTAGACTTACAGGAAGCTGATTACAGAGGGATATACAGGGGACAGGTGCTCAGTTTGTAAACACTGAGCGACCATTGTCTTTAGAAGCTGCTGTTAAATTTTTACAAACTCAGGATCCCTTAGTAACCTCTGGACTCATAAGTTGTTTCTTCTATACTGAAGGACTCACACATGAATTTATTTCATGGACAGGCAATACAATAACCCTTTACCTAAGTTCCCAAGCCTGGGCCTCCATGCCACTCCACTCTTTCTGTCATCTGCACAGAAAGAGACACGGAGCCTCGAAGGGGTTGGAGTGACTGCATAAAAAAACAAGGACAAGCACAAGGGTGGAAGTGTTCCATACAGCCCCACCTGCAAAGGCGGATCCCTGCACAAACCCAGGGTTTCCTCCCGGAGACAGCTCTCAAAGCCACAGCCTAGCATCGCTACAATACTCTGCATCCTGGGAGTTCAACAGAAAGTACCGGTCCTTGCTGTGTCTAGAAACCAAAGGGAAGTCTGGGATTCATGCTCCCACTAGCTGTAAAGGGCAAGGAAGCTACCTGTGCAGTGGTACTGATTGAGAAAGAGGGACACAGAAGGCTTCTGTGACAAGCCCTCCCCCCCCAACCCAAGTCACAGCCCTAGACAGGAAGCCAATGAAGAGAACTCTTAAACATTGTGACAATGATGCTGGAGCGTAGCTTTGCACAGTTGATAGCTTCAGGCAGGGGTGCAGGTGGGGAAGGACTCAGTTTTCTTTGCCAGGCTGGCCACCCGGAGTTTGACCATGCTCTAATGAGTATACTGGCAACACAAATTGGACTTGTTTTTGCTTGTTTTTCTTTCATGTCGAAGGGGGGAGGGGATAACAAGGTGGGGAGGGGATCTGAGATAATGGGAGGAGATTGTGCTCTATTCCAGAGTTCACTGTGTGAGGTTTCCCAAGTGACTGATAATTTTTAAATTAAATTAATTTGTTTGTTTGTTTGTTTGTTTGTTGTTTCAAGACAGGGTTTCTCTGTGTAGCCTTGGCTGTCCCGGACACATTTTGTAGCCCAGGCTGGCCTTGAACTCAAAGTAATCCTCCTGTCTCTGCCTCCCTGAGTGCTGAGACTATAGGTGTGTGCCACTGTGCCCGGCTTGATCAATAAAAATATTATGAAAAAAAATCCTCCATTCCCAAAGAGAAGGGGGGAAAAAAGGAATACATCAAGCCACCCTTGCACTAAACTCCTAACAAATCTAAGCTAGAAGAGAGATGAAGGAAGCTGTCTGCAGGCCTCACAGTGCCAGGGTCCTGTGAGAGCACTCACGCGTGAAGATCCCACACTGCAGAAGAAAAACAAGCCAGCTGAGGCGGACTCTAACCCAGATGTCCTCATTGGCAGAACCTGTACTCTAACT
The DNA here is from genome assembly GCF_907164565.1 of Psammomys obesus. Classification (NCBI taxonomy): domain Eukaryota; kingdom Metazoa; phylum Chordata; class Mammalia; order Rodentia; family Muridae; genus Psammomys; species Psammomys obesus. The sequence goes on from NW_026596155.1 coordinate 833,448, forward strand.
CAGTTGAAAAAAAAAAAAGTCTGAATAAAGCTTTGGAAACCTAAAACATGCAGGGTGTGCTGGAGAGGTGGCGAAAATCCTGAGAAATTTAGCTCAGGATTTAGTTCCCCACACCCTCAGTACAGTGGTTGAGCCAACCCCATGCTGGGCCTGTCATGGCACATTTACTCAAAGGCTTCTCCTTGGGGGATGGAATGTGTCGCAGGGGAGTTAAAGTACTGAGAAAACCCAACTCTGCAAGCATGGGGGTGGGGTGGGGGTTCCCCTTCTCTTTCCTTAGCACAAAAAACGGAAATAGCAGAGGGAGTGAGGAAAGAGCCGCACAGAGGCCCAAGCGGGACTGGAGACTGGGCAGCATGCTGGCTCCAGGATCATCTAGCTGAAGAGGCTTCTTCCAGGCCACAGCTCACAGGCTTGCCACCAAACTAGGTTAGTCAAGCAGGACTGCCGAGTGCCATTCGCGCTGCCATGGCAACCCAGGGCACACAGCGCTGCCTTGAACAGCTGACTAGCCATCCATCACCCCTGAGTGCTCACTCCACGTCTGCCTTTCTCGTCAAGATGTCACCAGCTCCCTCGAGAATTAATGTTCCAAGTTTTCATTCTCTCGTCAAGATGTCACCAGCTCCCTCCAGAATTAATGTTGGAAGTTTGAATTCCTCTTTGGAGAGTAGAGGTTGTGATCTTCTGCCATACATTTCTGTCATAGCCAGGAAAGGAGGAAGGAATCGCCTAACTGGAATCAGGCTTACTATTTTAGAAGCTCTATGCCGTTCTGCTTTGAACATACAAATGGAAGCAATTTATAAGACTCACAACTTCCAGCCACCTTGGCGTATAAAACAGGGATGAATATTTGTGTCACAAGGGGATAGAAACAGGACCTCTGTGGGTTCTACCACGTGACATCCAAACACTGGGAACAGTCCTGCTGAGCTTACACTTATCTTTTGCCCTTTGTCTCCATTCTTAACACCCAATAGCTTGGAAACTTTTTTTACACATTGGTTTTTATAAGAAATGTCAACACAGTTTAAAGGTACATTAGTTTGCCATTAAACTGTATTTCTCTAAATGTTGTTTAAACACAAGAAAGCTGCATGTTGTGAAGACAAAATAAGTGTTGCTTCCAAATATAAAGACTAGTGCCCACCTCATTTCATGTGTGTGAAAAGAATGTGCAACAGGCTCTCTCATAATAAAAATCACTCAGCTAAATCTTCCAAGGTTTTTACTCTTAATAACCCTCTCATTACCTAAAACAGGACAGAAAAGGGGTGGGGAAGAATAGAAAAATCCTGAATCAAGGGGGAGTTGTCCTCAAACAGTCTTAGAACCCAAATTGATATTTCAAAAAGAAGAAGAAGAAGAGAAGGAGGAGGAGGAGGGGGAGGAGGAGGAGGAGGAGGAGGAGGAGGAGGAGGAGTCAGTGCAATGACTATAGATATCCTATCACTTATTTTCCTGGGGCAGAACCCAAGACTCTCCCAGCTACCCAATTCTGTTTGTCACAGATGGCTCGGCTTCATTGTGATGTATTAGCCCCGGTTCACAAAATTTAAATCAGTCTTGAAAATACTGCTCACATAACCTCTTGCCCACTCACTCTCCTCTGAGGGTAATACATGATAGAGAAATTCAGATTCTTGTTACACATCATAAAGTTTCTTTTACGACTCGGAGGAGCTTTGCATACCTCAAGATCATGCTGCAAGTTTTAAACTTATAAAGTTGAATGAAAGTCATACCAATTCTAATGAGGCGGCATGTCCATTTACCTTCCAAAAGAACCCGCCAGTTGTTTCTACACAGGTCCTAATGCTCCCTGGAACACAACCCATGATACAAGATGGCTGACTGCTAATGTGGTTCCCAGCTTTGTGCCTGATGTGGAAGGGCACATCTTTGCTGCTGTCACTTGGGAGGCAGAGGCAGGATAGCCTGGTCTGCAGAGCAAGATCCAGAACAACCAGGGCTACCTATAGAGACCCAGTCTCAAAAGTAAATTTAAAATAAAGTTTTGTTGCAACCTTCTTTTCAAAAAAAAAAAAAAAATTACTCATATACTATTTCTATTTCGACAGACAGAAACACACACACACACACACACACACACACAGGGCAAAATTAATCTTGAGGAAATAATATTATTGTTATTTTGCAAGCTCCGAACACTGGGCTCAGCCCGATTGTTACTGAATAGTTTTAGCTTCGTGTGTCTGAAGAAGCCAAAGCTCATTCATTGCCTACAGTAAACCAGAGAACACCACCCAAAGTCCAGGTGCCAGGGCTAGTGTCTGTAACCCCCTTGCTTCTCCTCAGAATACGTGTGGGCATCCTAATCTGCAAGTAGGAAAGCTATTACCTGCCTTTTTATTACGATGCTTTAAGTGTGGACGGGGAAGCAGCACCCAGCAGAGGCCAAGAGGAGAAGAAAAGATGGGAGAGCCAATACACAGAAGATCAAGTGTCTGCCTTCCAAAAACCAGTGAAAGTGAAAAAACAGGGCTGCAGCAACGGCCCAGCAGTTAGAAGCACCAAACACTGGCTTAACCGGCTGGAACTCTAGTTCCAAGGAACCTGACACCTCCAGCCTCCCTAGACACCGGGCACACACACAGTACTCACACAAGCATGGAGCCAAAGCCACTCTACACAGCAAAAATAATCTTAAGTCAAAACAAAACAAAAAAACAAATACTGAGCTAGAGAGATGGCTCACTGAGAACATCCAATGCCCTTGGTTGGTTGGTTGGTAGGTTGGTTGGTTGGTTGGTTGGTTGGTTGGTTGTTGGTTTTTCGAGACAGAGTTTTTCTGTGTAGCTCTGGCTGTCCTGGACTCACGTTGCAGACCAGGCTGGCCTCAAACTCCCAGAGCTCCACCTGCCTCTGTCTCCCAAAGGGCTGGGATTACAGGTGTGCACCACCTTACCCAGCTTCCAATGCTCTTACAGAGGACCAGGTTTGGTTGCCAGCAACCACATAGTGGCTCACAACCATCTGTAACTCCAGTTCTAGGAAGCCCTGACCTCTGTGGGTACCAGGCATGCACAAATGTGGGCAAGACACTCATGCACAATAGAGTAAAAATAAATAATAATATATAATAAATAATAATCTCCAAAGTAACAACAGTAATGGCTGGGTAAGGCTTCCATGCCCATAAGAACCACTACAGCACACTTGTAAAAAGTGATAGCTTGTCACCTCAAGTTTTGGCAATTACAGAAAATCCTTTCTCTGCAAAGGGCTCCCTCATCACAGGGTTCTGCCTGCTAGCATCCTGTGAGATGACGTCATCTGACCTGGGCACTGTGGCGCACACCACCGACCGCAGCACTTGGGAGGCAGAAGCAGGAGGATCTCTGAGTTCAAGGCCAGCCTGTGATACAGAGTTCCAGGCCAGGCCAGGGCTACGTAGTAAGTCTGTCATTAAGAAGAACCTGTCTTCCCCACCCCCAACCACTCACTCCCCCTCAAAATGACAGTGCTCACTCCGGCAGACTGTGCCACTGGTGCTGGCGCTGGCCTCATATGACTGTGCCGTTCTTCTCACTGCTCACCTCGAAGGGCAGTACTGCACAACTTAAAGACGCCAAGGCTGACTGAAGCTGGCCTCGCTACAGTCCCAAACTGAAAGAGTCCTGTCTGGGGTCACAACTAAGAAAGAATGGAGACAAACGACCTTAAAGCCCTATTATTTTTAAACACGTAGAGCACTGAGCCTGCCGATTCTCATCCGGAGAGGCAGGCTAATAGACAACGCTTGAGTGCTGAACCCGATGTTCAGGCGAGGCACTGTGTGTACTTCCTCGCTTGGATATTGAGACGGCCAGCTGCAACCCTGGGCTACCCACCTCCGCAGCGCTACCTCCCAGACCTTTGAAACTCCTAAATCTGATCTTGCGCTCTCTCTTTCTCTCTCTCTCTCTCTCTCTCTCTCTCTCTCTCTCTCTCTCTCTCACACACACACACACACACACACACACACACACACACACACGCCCTGAGGCCCTAGGCTCCTACAGGACTGCAGCTGCAAACATGACCTCCTGCAGGGATCTGGGCACCCAGTCTCTTGGCATCACCTCTCCAAGCAAGGCTTCAAAAGCTGGGAGGGAGGAGAGCCCAGCTCTGAGCTGCTCCTTGGGTACCCCTCATTATCACGCTACATCTGCTCTCTGTGTTGACAGCTGCCTGAACTAGACAGACTCTAGATGTGCCTAGGGTTGTCTTGTTATCCTAAGAGCTCTCTGAGGACACAGACCCCTCCTGAGGGGGCTCCTCGTAGCACAGTGCTAGCAGAGTGCCACTTAACCCATCATTTCTGACGGGGGTGATTACAGTCAGACATCACTCAAACCACTCAGAATTCTGCGGAATTCTGACACTCTGTAAGACTGTGAGTCACTGTCTGATACCTAAAATGGATTTTGCCAGCAGATTGTTGGGCCCGTGAAGTGACTCAAACCTAAGACGCTGACATCACCCTTCCCAGAAGTGCCAGAGAGCAACTGAATAGCACTGTGTGCTCTGGGAGGAAGCTGCCGGTTTACCAGGCTTGCTCATCATAAACTGTATTGTACAGAGGGGCGGGGGGGGGGGGGATACTCCAAGACTCAGGATAATTGTTGCATGTTATTTTAGCGGTAGAAAGAGGGCTCTGCATTTAACGGCACTTGCTGTCCAGCCTCAACACCCAAGTTTGATTGATCCTCAGAGACTCTCGTATGTTAGAGGGAGGACAGACCTCCATATGGTACTGCGGTGTATGTGTGTGCACCTACAAACATACATGATAGCTGGATAGATAGGCAGGCAGGCAGGCAGACAGAGGAAGAAAGAAGTAATTCTGGAATTATGTCTAGGACTAAAACTTCAACGACAAAAAATGTCACCCAAAAAACTCAATACAGGGAATAAGACAGAAGACATAAAATGATGTGAGAAATTAGATAGGAGCAATGGAGTTCCGCCCATTGCCAGGTGCCCTCTGACTTCACTTGTGTGGTCAAAGTCACTTGGGTGGCTGGAAGTTACAGGCAGCAAGTCTAAAACCCAGGGCTACAGAGGAAGGGACACACAGCTTGAGTGCCTCCTGAGGAGGTTATTCATGGTGTGCCTTCCATCTACACTGGGCCACACTGCCCCCACCACTCACATCAGGATACTACTCAACATTCTGAGCCTGCCCGTAAGGCCCCATTCCCAGCACATTCACCTTAATTGCCACCTCTTAGACCCAGCCTTCTCCCGAACGCCACAATGGCCTTTTCAGGCCTGAAACAAGTCCAGCCGTGCCCTGTCTGGACGCCCTGTGCCTGGAACCCGCTCTCTTCTCACCCATATCTCCTGTCCTAGATCTGCACAGGGCTCTCCTCACAGCAGAGGCTCTGCCTAGCCCTTCACCTCGCTTCATCTCTTCCAATTACTATCTAAAATTAGCATGCCCGCTACCTTATCTACTAGCGATCCTGTAACACTCAGGCCAGCACTGATGTCTACATGAACACTGGGCTATGCGAACTGCCGCTCTCCCCTCTGCGCTCAGCTGTAAATGGGTTTGCTTTCCTTAAAAGCAAACAGAACGCCTGTACTTTGAAAGGGTGCATTTTCAAAAGATAATTTTGTAAAACAGGCAGTGACAGACATGATTCTCTAAATGTTCAGTATATCAAAAAGTATTCAAGTGCCAGCCAAACAGGACTAGAGAAAAACAAATGCATTCCCAAATTCATCTTGGAGATCATGAGACTGAACTCTAGCAATTGGGCGAACAGATGAACATTTTTTTTCTTGGAAGAAATTATTCAGAGGCAAGTACATGCTGTTGTTGTTGTAAAACTAATTCTATAGACTATTAAAAAATTAAACAGGCTAAATACTAAGGGATGAGTATTTTTTTGAGACAGGGTCTCTCTATAAAGTCCTGCCTAGCCTCGAACTCCTTATGTGTATGAATTTCCAGGCTGGCCTCGGACTAGGATAGTCTCTCTGCCTCTGGAATGCTGGGATTAAAGGTGTGTGACCCTATGTCAGGCCTATTTTTAAAAGCTATTTCTCACCTAATAATTAATTCCAGAGAATTACAAACATACACCAAGCTGAAGAGGCCCCTCCCGCACAACACTTGGAACACACAGGAGTTGCCAATTCAAAGGAAGAGTCCCTCCCAAAAAATGAACTTCCAACACACATTCCAGAAAACCAATTGCACCACATCCAGTGAGGAGAAGTGTTTGACTTGAAGCCAGCGTGCCAGCAGAGCTTCAGCCAGGACAAAGGCTCAGCACGGAGCCTTGCTACCCAGCAGCAGAAAGCAACAGGAAAGAAGGAAAAGCCATGTCCGTGCACTGATAACAGTGAGGAACAATGGGGTACCAAGGAAACTGGCCTGGGGCTCGTGGATAAAGTGTGAAGAAACACTGCATCTTTATCAGCATGCAGAGACCCAGCAAAACATTTTTTTTCAATCACTGAATAAACATCAGCTGCAGCCACAAAACTGATAGGGTTATCCTAGTCTGCTCACAGAACCCCATCATGGAGGGACAAAGGAATGCAAGGGTCCTGCACCCCCCAAACAGCACAAGCTCTCGTAGAAACCAGGGTCAACTCGACAGAGCTAATGCTACTGTCTTCTGTGGGTACAAAGGTACTAAAAAGAGAAACTTGTTATTTTAGTCAGGCTCTGGCCAAACACAGGGGCTCAGCACAGGGCGCTTGATCTTATTTGCATGCTATACAAAGCAGAGCAGAGAACAAATTATCCAGAGATGTTTTACAGGGATCATCAGTGATTCTTTTCTCTGCGCCCTGGCTTACATTTACCTCTCCCTTCGGTAATCTAATTACCCACGACACACATGTGAAAGCTAGAGGTGGTCTCTATCCCACCTCAGTCACCTCCAGGAGAAAGGATGGGGACACTGTTAGGGAGAAGGCTGGAAACATGATGGACGCGTGCTTCGCATGGCCACAGCGACAATTACATGTTTCTAAATATTCTCGGTTCATCATAGGCCCAGCTCACCCCCCACCACCCAGTGTAATTGGCATCTATCTCCTTAACAAAGCTAAGCAGTGAGTTACTGTTTTTCTGGAGCCGTCTCCCTTCATTTACCCTCTGCTATGTGGTATTGTGGGCTTCACACAGCTTGCTAGGATTCCTTGGGCTGGATTTTGGCCCAAGCAGTCACATTTTCATGCAGAATATATTATCCTTTCCCAAGTACAACCCATGGGCCATTCCCTTGCATAAAACAAGGGGTGTTTATTAATCTCAACGAAGCAATCTACCTTTGTCACTAAGAAATTAAAATCTGAAAGCTCATGACTAGAGAACAGGTGCATCGAGGCTCCTGAGGCGGAGACTAAGATTTTGATGGTGTGTTAACAGCCATGCTTCATCTCTGTCAGAAAAACAGAGGCTTAAACATGTCATACATGAGCAACACGCAAACATGTGAAATTATCAATGTGCTCCAATAAAAATTACTTTAGGTATGATTATAGAAAATACTTGTCTTTGAACACAACGACACCTTGAATATTACCCACATCACTTAAGCTTATTCAGGCGCATGAATAAGTGTGTCCATAGTTTCTTTCCTGTACTTTAATACTTAAGTCTCAGAGTGACAGAAATCCTACTTATTTTCAGGAAATACTGAATGTGTTGCCTGCCAGACCTACGGATGTAAGATTCTACACCCTGCAGAGACACACAAAGAAAGAAAAGAGCTGTGCTGCAGTCGAGGCTGGTTGCAGTGTTGAGGCCCGAGGCAGCCCCGGGGAGCCTGGGTGCCACAGTGCCCCGTGCAGACATCTGAACTGGGTCTTGAAAGATGAGGACAAGTTTCCAGGCAGGGAAGGGACCACATGACCTGGAGCAAGCAATGTGAAGAGTGATCATTCACCAGGAACTGTTTGTACATACCTCACCCCAACCCCCACCTCACATTTCTCACGGATGGAAATTTGTGGGAATGACAGCTCCTTACAAACACTCACTCTTCTATGACACCCTAATTATTTCCCAGACCAGCAACCCACCACCACCACCTGCAATCTTCTCCAGCCACAAGCAGTGACCTCAGCTAACGGCACATTCTGCAACTGAACTGGGGACGAACAGAGTGCGGACAGGTGGAGGTCAGAGTTAAAAAGGAAATCAAGTTAACTGGGGCCTCAGCTGACCACACAAAAACAACCATTGCTATAAAGCCCCCTTTCTCCAATGCTTAACAGGTACCTCTGGGCGATGAAAGGCTCAGAGCTGGGCCCTAGGAGCAGACAGTGTTACTCAGAGCCTTGCTGTGCAAACGGGGATGCAATTCCTACTGCAAATAATTTTATGCTCTTTTGTTTGCGTGTTTTGTTTTTCAAGACAGGGTTTCTCTGTGTAGCCGTGGATGTCCTGGAACTCACTCTGTAGACCAGGCTGGTCTCAAACTCACAAAGTTCTGCCTGCCTTTGTCTCTGGAGTGCTGGGACTAAATAAAGGTATTCGCCTCCACTGCCCAAGTGCTGCTTTTTTTTATTTTTTATTTTTTTATTTTTAACTGTATAGGTGTTTTGCCTAATGTCTGTGCGCTGTGAGTATACAGTGCTGCACAGGCCAGCAGAGCGTATCAGATGCCCTGGAATTGGAGCTATAGATTGTTGGTAGCCATCTGTCACGTGTGCTGGGAATCAAAAGTGGGCCCCATGGAAAAGCAGCCACTGCTCGGAAAATGCTAAGCACCTCTCCGCTTGTGGTTTCTTTTAGGTTCACTTTAAGACTTTTCATTTTTAAAAAGCAGGCATTGCTTTGTAAACAACTTCCTCTGGAATATTCTGTCTTGTTGTAACATTCCTGACTTGAAGGAAAAGGCCATATTGCTATCTCATCTAAAGTTCTTCCTCTCGCCCCCTTATTCCCAAAGAAAAGCAAGGCAGGGCTGTGAGGTAGGAAGGAAGCCATGCTGGCCTAGGGTCCTGGCACCTCTTACCATGTGATGGCCAGATGCGGCTTCCCCACCTTCAGTATCTCCTGTGCTTACCTGGCACCTATCAGTGGATCCAAAGCCTGGGGTTTGGGGAGGTGGGAGGGAGCGCTAGAGGAAGTAGGAAGACACGTGATGACAAAACCAGCCTAGTCGTTGGCTCTGGCTGAACCTTAAGGAGGGGAGTGAATTTGATACTACACTAAAATCCTTTAGATAGGGTAAAGTAACTGGCAGAGGCGGGAGAAGGAAGTGGCAGGGCTTGAGAAAGCCCATCTGTGATGGAAACTGGCAAGGCCCAGGGAATCCCCTAGCCCTACAGCAGCAGACGGTTTTGGAAAATGTGAAGAATCAAGACAACTACCCACTTTAAAAAAAAAAAAAAAAAAACAGGGCAGAATTCATGTTTCCAAAGGTCTGGTGGAGACCACACTGGTAGGTCGGAATGACTTTAAAGAGCCCGTGTCCCGAGTTGATAACCAGGGTTACAGAATTGAACCTCATCTCCAAGGTGGAGCACGCTGCCTACACCCCAAGCACCTCCTGCCGTGGTCTGCACCTTCTCCCCTCCTCACCATCAACATCGTGGGCCACCCTCAGTCCCTGGCCCCTGCTTCCCTCACAACCCAGGAGAGTCAGAAATTCAGCTGCTCCCTCACAGTGAAGTCGCTGAGAAACGGCTGGAATGTTTATGAAGCGGAGAGTAACAGAAAGAGACAGGTGACAGCAATCAGATACCTGACTGACAAATTACAACTTGCCCAACTTCAGCTATCGGCTCCCGGTTATCTGGAGACCCGCCCCAGGTGGCCTGGAAGGGATCTCCTATATTAGCTCATCATGGCCCTAAGGGAAGGCTCTGGGGAACAAGCCCTGAGCTCAGGAATCAAAGGCCCAACTTAGGCAGAATGACAACATCCACTGATCCCCTGTCCTTCCCCGAGGCCCTGCCTGCTCACAGCTTCAGTAACACAAGTCTGACAGTGACACACCCACAGCAAAGCCACCTCACCATTCCTGGAAAAAATTCTGTTGTGTTTTTCGTGCAGACACTGAACCCAGCGCCTTGAACATGCTGGCCAAGTGCTCCCCCCACCACTAAGCCACACTCCAATCCTCCCTTTATTTATAATTTAGAATTTGAGAAAACGCCTCACAAGTTTTCATGGCTGGACTCCGAAGCCCAGACTGGCCTTGAACTCACAATGATTCTACCTCGTTCTGCCAAGAGGCCCAGCAATGAATCCATTCCTGAAGTGGCATTTCATGTGCATTTGCTGTTGTGAGTATTAGATAGGCTCTGTGTCTTTACTGGAGAAGGGTTAGTTAAAAAGAAAATAATGATAATAATTAATATTAATAATAGACTTTGAAGTGAGACTCTTCAGTTTTCTTTACAAGCTCTTATTGCTCTACCTCAGAGGGAATTTTAGCTGTCACAGTCATGGAAAATAGTTTTAGAACTATGTTCACTAAATCCTAAAAGAGTCAAAATTGCCAGTAACTTAGGGATGGCTAAGTGGTTCAGAGGACTGGCTACTCTTCCAGTGGACCCAGGTTTGAGTCCAGGCACTGCAGGTACGGGGGTTGGAGGCCCACTTCTGGTCTCCTCTGGCATGAGGCAAGCGCATGCCAGACAAAACACCCAAACACACAAAAAGAAATACTGTTTAAAAAATTCCACTATATGATGAGTCTTCCTCTAGATTAAAACATAACAGGCACAAGAATTCTCAGTAAAAGAGAAACCAGGTAAAGAAAATGTCCCAATTCTAAGAGTTCTAAGACCTCAAGAATCCACCCAGAGGACCCTCAACCTACAAGTAAATTGGCAGGTGGGTGGATGGGTGCATGGGGTCTGTTAGGAATAATTTATAAAGTCACGAATATTGTTTGTGTTTATTTTGTTGTCATTATTTGAGACAGGGACTAACTATGTAGCTTTGGCAGTCATCCATCTCAGAGACCTGCCAGCCTCTGCCTCCTGAGTGCTGGGGTTAAAGGCATGCAAAGCCACACCACAATCACTGTATTGCTTTTAAAAGCAGAAATAACACCATTCAAGGGGAAAAATTATAAGTAGGTTTGCCCTTTGCTCTGTCAAAACATTCCAGTACATTTTAAGGTTTGTGCCTCTTTGCATATTTTAGGAGGGGAAAAAAAAAAACCATACTCCTGAACTTTAACTAATGATATACATGCTAAGATATTTAGAAAAAGTACATGACATAACAATTTAAACAAGTATTAAAAAAACAAGAAAGAAATACATTAATGGTAGGCTACTGTGACCAAGACATGAAATCACTCTAAGAACATGTCGTCATAACTTTATCTTGTGAGCTCATTCAGCTTTTCTGAGTGTTTGGAATTTGTAGCAACCAGGATAAAGACTGAGGCTGCCTGGGGAGGCCTCAGGCAAGGTGCCATGACTGTGCTCTCTAGACCCTGCTTGCAATTCACCCTAATTTTATCAGAAAGGAGCGCTGTGGAGGCACGAGCCAGTCCACCAGAATTTACAGTGAATCTACACAAGGAAAGAAAACCTTAGCCCAGAACTGGCGAGTGAGCGCTGGTCAGGCAGTAAAGCGGGCTGGGCGTGTTCGGTGTCTGCGATCATCACCCTAACCGGGCCCTGACCTAAAGGCTTGAAAAGCTTGCTCTGGCTTGGCTTCGGAAATTCTGTCTGTGTTTGATAAGGGTCTCGCTGAGCGCCCCAGGCTGGCCTTACAGCACTGACAGCCCTGTCTGAGCTGCACTGGGACCACCATGCTTGGCTTTGCTTCGGGCGCAGCTCCCCTGGGAAACAAACGACGCAGAACAGAGCCTGACTTCACTTTCCCTTGTTGCCCTACGCCAATCTTGTTTTTAAAAGTCATTATTTCTTTTTTTTTTTTTTTTCCCCTACTTGGGAATTAGGTGCCTGTGAGACTTCAGAAAATTAATCCCTTCTGGCTCACGCCCTATTTCTTCACCTCCTGGTTTAATGCCGCTGAAGAAACCATCAGAATTGCATTTCCTTCTTCAAATTTCAAAGGGTTTTACCTGCAAGCCCAACACACACACACACACACACACACACACACACACACACACACACACACCCCTACCTAGTGAGGTTGGTCTTTAGGAACCTGTGAGGTCTACAGGTCTACAGTTCTATTTGTCTAGCTTGTGTCTTATCTGCTATCCAGCCAACAAAAGTCCCTATTTTTAAATATCACTTCATACAGGCCCTGCCTTTCAAAAGGCCAAAGCTCACATTACAAATTACTCCTATAGAAATATTCTCCCAGCCTGGAAAGATGGTTCAGTGTGTAAGAACACAAGGATCTGGGTTCAAATCCCCAGTACCCATATAAAATGCCGTGTGTGGCTGTGAGTGCCATCACCCTAGCACAGGAGGGATGGGGTGACAGGCTGCTCCTGAGAGCTTGCTGGCAGCCGGCCCTGTTGAAAATGGCGAGCAAGTCTGTGGGAGACCCTGTCAGGGAGAAAGGAGAGATGGAGGAGGGTGGCTGAATTAAAGGGAGGAGCTGCTCACAGCCGCACTTTAAAGTGCTCTCCTGCCTAAAGTCATATATAAATCACCAGTGACACCTGACCAGACTATTGCGGTTTCCTTCATCAATGGCAACAGCAGAGGCAACTTCTACTGCTCTCTGGTCTCCACAAGGATGGTATGGTGCCTGGCAAGTGGTTCAGGAGCCGCCGGCCCTTCCATCTCATGAAAACCTACAGCCCTGAATTAAGTTCTGAAAAATAGGACGAGGTCTTCCAAATTTGAGGAAAGCATTCTAGGAAAAGGCTGTCAAAACTTGACAGCCTCATCTGAACAGAAGCCATTGCACGTGCTGCTGTTCCTAGCACCCACACGGCGACTCACAACCATCTGTACCTAGGGATCTGATGCCCTCTTGCTACCTTCCCCGGCATCAGGAACTCACTGTGGCGAACACACTTGCAGGCAAAACACCCGGAACACATAAAACTAAACAGAAATAAAAATGAATCTAAAACGTTTGTTTATTTATTTTTAATTCTCAAAGAATTATCAGCAAAGACTAACACTAACAATCAATCCATTGCACAGACAGACAGACAACCACAGGACAGACTTTGATGGTGGCTATCCCGCAGAAAAAATGAGTACTTTGGGGAGGGGTAAAGAATGAAGGTCTATGGAACTGTCCCTCCGCCTGTAAACCGAGATGAAGCAGGCATTAAAGAAATTATTCCTGCAGAGCTTCTCAAAGACACAGTCCTATACAACAGGTCACTAGAGACAGAGGCCAGGACAGGAGAGAGGCAGCATCTGTGTTCAGCCACCACGCTGGGGGTTGGGAGGCAAGAGGGTGGCAAGTTTAAAGCCTGCCTCGGCTACCAAGTGTCTTCAAAAGAGAAGAGGAAGAACTGTTCCTGGCATCTATGCATCAGAAACATTCATCAAAGGGCTAGATGAATGGCTCAGCAATTACAAGTACTGATTGTTCCTCCAAGACCCAGGTTCGAGTCCCAGGCCCAACAGCATGCTCAGCCTCTCTAGTTCTGGGGATCCAATGCCCTCTTGTGACCTTTGTTAGCACTAAACACAGAGTGTACAGACACGAGTGTACACAAAAACACTCACACACATAAAATAATAAGTTTTAAAACAGACATTACATCAATATTTGTAAATTGAGAACCCAGGATACCAGGGATAATAAAAAACCCATTAGTGGTATGAACCTTTTAGTCATCTCTCAAGACCACAGCCAAACAGATACGTCTTTTCTTATAACTTATTTCTCAAAGACAGGTAGGCATGTCATACAACTCATCTACTTCTAGTGACTAAAGATGGAAAAAACCAACATCATTTGTATTTGCTCATGCAGCATTCACTTTAAAACCTCATTAGAAGGTGCCACAGAAGGTCCACAAGTAAATGCATTCACTTGAAAACTAAGTGCAGGGCGGAGGCTGGGGGGGTAAGGTGCTGAGCAGAGATCCCTGCAGCGCTTTCACGTGGCCAGAGGGTCAAACTCACAGTTCCTGCCGCAGCCGCTGATCACATCTTCTCAGGAGGCCACAGAACACTGAGAAAAAGCCACCCGCAACGTGAACCTGCTCCTTTCTGAAACACGGAGGTGGAGCCTGTAAGACGCTGCTCTGCAAGGCTGACCTCCCTCCAAGCTCCTCTGTGCGCTTTGATGAGGTAACGCAAAAAATTATAGCCAGTAGCTGTCCCCTTAAAGGTCCTTACTGAATATCAACAACAGGATACTTTTTAAAAAATTATTTATTTTTATCTTATGTGCATTAGTATGAAGGTGTTGGATCCCTTGGAAGTGGAGTTACAGACAGTTGTGAGCTGCCACGTGGGTGCTGGGAATTGAACCCAGGGCCTTTGAAAGAGCAGACAGTGCTCTTAGCCACTGAGCTGTCTCTTCAGCCCCACCAACAGGACACTTCTGCTTTCGTGCCTGCCCTGTGTCCCAAGCTGGGGGTCCTTCCGGCATCACCAATGGGAAGGCCAGGCCAGCCCACAAAAACACAGGCACCACTGTCACCCTCACACCACTAGGCCATCAGCTTAAGATGGCAGAAGCCTTCAGGGCCACATCTGTGGCCACCAGGGACAAAACAGCCTAGGTTGAAAATCTGTGGCTCGGCGGCAAAACTGGGAAGGGCAGTGGCCAAAGGGCTCCCTACTAGAGTGAGTTCAAGTGACTGCTTAGTTACTTGTTCATAAATAGAACTTTAAGATTTGTCCTTCAAAAAGTAACAACAAAGTCTTCAGAAACCCACCTGCAGTCACTTCTATCCCACCCACAAAGGTAACTAAAAATCAAAATCAGCGAGGGGCTCAACAGTTAACAGCACTGGCTGCTCCTCCAGAGGACGTGGTTACAATTCCCAGCACCCACCGGGTAGCTGGCAACCATCTGTAACTCCTGTCCCGGGGGTCCTGCCCCTCTTCTTGACCTCTCCAGACACTACATGCATGTGGTTCAAAGACATACACGCAGGCAAAAAACCATACACACTAAACAAAAGATGAAGCGAGGGAAAGAATCAATGAGGTGTGCATTTTAGATAAGGGAACTTCGTGGAGAGCAGTGTGCGCACGTCAATAACGCCATTTGGTTTTGGTGTCGGTTTTACCGGAGCAGAACAATCACAAAATGTGAGGAGAAGAAGAGCTGAGTGACCATCTATGTCACTCTATGTTTACTAAATAAAGCTTCAGCCTGCTAGGAGTTCTCTTTAGGAAAATGAAGACCAGGAGAACAGCTTGGCGGCGAGGCCCTAGCCTAGCCCGCCTGCGGGAGGGTGAAATGCCACCTTTCCAGCAGCGTCAGGAAATACGAGGAACCTCAGAAGAAATCAAGTTTTATGCCAGACATGAAAAGTTCCGGATATTGCTGAAAGACTACGAATTAGGATCACAGGTGAATGAGCCTGACAACTGTCACTTCATGATGGCTAAAAGAATGGAGGCATTTCCTGAAACAGGAGCCCATGGAAGCAAAATCCTACATATCTGCAACTTACATAACTTTGTTATGTTTACATAGTTTTTGTTTGTTTGTTTTTAGGCTTTTTTGAGATGGGTTTTCTCTAACAGCCCTGGCTGTCCTGGAACTTGCTTTGTAGACCAGGCTGGCCTTGATCTCACAGAGAGATCCGCCTGTCTCTGCCTCCAGAGAGCTGGGTACACAGTTTTTGTTTTGGTTTGGTTTGGTTTTGGTTTGAGTTAATGAACACATGGTCTATGTCTGAAAGGGCAATGGAAGAAACAGAAGACACAAGCTACGAAAGAAAAACAAGAAAATAATTCCTCAAAGTGTAGCTGACAACTCAGAGTAACTTGAAAACAACAGATGTTAGGGCTTGAAAGCTACACGTACCATTTAAAAAAAAAAACTACTTAAAATCAAGCCTGTTGTCCCTGTGAAATGAAGTCTTTCTTTCAAGGTAAAAATAAAATAAAATAAAACAAAAAATTAGAATATTGTGGGGTCCCGTTTATCAATAATTCAAAACTACCAAGTAAGAAGGGCCTGTTAATTAGAAATGTCCGAGTTAGCTAAAGGAGCTGAAATAAACATTTCTGCCAACTGTCAGTTTTCCTGGTTTTATGGGAACCGGCTGGTTAATTTTACAGCCTTCTTCCATCCACTGACCTCCAGGGTGACTCACACACACCTGCACTTGAGAGTGCGCAAAGGGGGGAGGGGGCAGCTACATAGGCTCCAGACACGCTGCCCGGGATGAAGGTCATGTGGCCTGCCGAGGACACAAACACATGTGCACCGAGTCAAAACTGAATTACACCGCACAGCGCCCCTGAGCTGCGCCCCGGCTCGTGCCGGGAAGGTTCCCGAGGGCTGAGCACTCAGCGCCGCCTCGGGTGCTTCCTGAGGAAGTGACATGCGCAGCCGGTGCGATCCTAACTTCCCAGCAGCGGGCCCCGCTTCAAGTTCCCGACTGGCCACCGGGGGCTCGACAAACGCCGACAGCCTTCCCCGCGGTTTCCTAGCTTGCTCATCCTCCCCGGTATTCCCCAGCTGCGGGACTCCTCGGGGGACGAGCAGCAGCAGCAGCTGTAGGGGGAGGGGCGTGGGTGTGGCGGGGGCACTGAGTGGCCCAGGAAGGGAGGCGGCGGAGGTCCTGGGGAGCAGCAGTCCCTGCCAAGCGCAGCACGGCCAACTGCTGCCCCCGCCCGCACCCTTCCTTCGCACTCCGGCCCATCTGGCATTAACACCCCAGTGACCAAGGACAGTACGCTCTACCCTCTCCGCTCTTCTCCGTTCTGCTCAGGAGAGGAGGCGTACACCTGAGAAATGAGAACTTAACTACGCCGCATTTGCATGACTTCTCCCCAAAGCCGAGCCGGGAGCTGCGGGTCTCGGGGACAGCAGGGTTCCACCCTGGCTCCACCCAGGCCCTGGCCAATCAGCAGCTCTGGGGGAAGGGAGGCCGAAGTGGTGTCAGCAAGTACCCTGGTGGTTTTGTGTTCAACCCCGGATGAGGGCCCGCACATCCCCAAAATGCTCCTTGCCTTCACGTGTTCAGTGGCCGATCCACAAGCAACACTGAAAGCCAAGGTCCCCAGACCCAGTTGAAGGACCACACAGTTGAAGGCCATTCACAGCCAAACACCATTCCTATGAGCCACAGAAAGAGGAAAGACAGCTCGTGGTAGATTTCAGTTGTGGTCAAACTGTGAGTGTCCTTTTAAAAGATAAAGCCTAATTCCAGAATAAACACAACTTGACTGTCAATAAAAATACTTCTCCCTTTGTTTACTCCTGTTCCTTTGGACAAGATAAAGTGACAACGGGGATTTTCCTGTCAACACTTTTAAGTCTAACATCAGATTCCTGCCCTGAGTCTCCTGCAGGCATTTAAGCCGGTTACATTAAACACAAAGCTAATAAACCAACGCAAGAAAAAACTTTAGTGAAGAACTTGCTTTCAGGATCCCGTGTCCACAGCTAATGCCACTGGGTTAAGTTTTAACTCATGGCAGAGATAGCAGAAAGGAAAGTTTGTGCGAAGAAAGTTTGCATGCTAGAAGGAGCAAGGACCTCACCTCTGTGGATACCCAGAAGCCAGCATTCAGGAATAGTTAATCTTCCTGTTAGGTTCTCAAATATTTTAGACACAAAGTTACACACTTTATTTTTCTACTTGAGTCTAAAGGTAAATTTAAATGTTACTTCTCTCTCTCTCCCTCTCTCCCTCTCTTTCCCACTTTGTATCCCTGGCTGTCCTACCACTCTCCACAAAGACCAACCAGGCTTGCCTGAAACTCACAAAGATCTGTCTGCCTCCTGGGCTCTGTGACTGTGTGTGCATGCCACATCAGACAAACGATACATTTGTTTTTGAGGACACCATGCACTCTACCTGCTCTGCTACTGAGGAAATCAACGAGTTGTTCTATCATAAACTGAATGACATTCTGAGGCTAGGCTGGACTCCCACTTCAGGGAGGAAAAAAGCAGGTGAGCTGAAGGTTATTCAGAGAGCCCTACAAACAAACAAACAAAACAACTGGCCCTTCAAAGAAACAGCACTCCAGCTCTGCACAGCCCTGTGGCTGAGCCAAGAAATGTTTGAGAAACTTTTTCCTAGGGGTACAAACTGTACTTCCATGACATTTCACATTCTGAATTGAATTTGGGCGTCCTGAAAAAACAAACGAACTGGAGTAATCTGAAAATCAAAACAACAACAACAAAAACCCTCTATTTATATGCACAGGCAGTTGAGCTGCATCGCACTTCCAAGCTACCCTGACATTTACTCCCTTTCTACAGCTCTTGGTAATGTGTCAACTGGAATAAGACAGACATGTGGTCTGCACTCACATCCACGATGGAGACTGTGATTCCTCCCTGCGTATATTTGAGATCTGAAAGAAGTGGCAGGGGGCATTCCTTACGCCTTCCTCTCATGAGCACAGGTCCACCCAGCTGCGGAACGCACTAAGACAGAACCACCTCCATCTCTTAGGAGATCATTTCCATTACTTCTGCCAAACACCATCCCCACGAGCCAGCTGACTTTAAGAAAAAATGACTCATGGCTCCTGCAGTCTTCATCTTGGAAAGAACGAGGCATGAGTCAGGGAGCTCACTGGGCTCCCAGGATGAACTAGAAAGTAATCCCTGGAGCCCTGCCTGTGCCTCTGTCACCATGTGGCAAAGACACCATGGGGAGGGTGGGGACCGGTCAGGGGGTCAAGTACGGCACAGAGCCTTCCCCTCTCCAAATCTCTTCCTTGGACTACACTTCCCCAATAATTCTTCTGTTCAATCACAACTGCTCGGCATCCTGGGTCTTCTTCCGGGTGATCAGTAGTTCCCCACTGCTGGTGGAGGCCCGGGGTGGGCACAAACCTGTTCTGCACCAGTTCAAGTACAATCCTTTACACAACAGGAACAGAACTGGAAAGCCACTAAACACGGCTTTGTATCAATCTTGGGAACAACCTGACTTGACTTCTTTGACTTTGGGGCTTCATTAACACTGACTTGTGTCAAGTTCCAAAAGCAAGCTAGCCATAACCCAGCTTCTCCCTTGCTGTGTACGGAGGGTTTCTTGGGTCTTTGAGCTCAAGCACCATATGCTTTGTTTTCTCACAAAGAAATAAGTCCCGATCCGCATGCCCCCCCACACACACACACATACACACACCATTAGCAGACATGGGTCAAGCTGACTCACACAGCACGAGGTCTTGAATTTGCAGCTCTCCTGCCTCTTGAGTGCCACATGCTGGGATTATAGGGTCTGCCACCAAGCCCAGAACTGATTGGGTGTAAGACAGAAGGTACAGTACACATCCTAGAAGAATCCACGGATGATTTAAAGGAAGGGACTGGGGGATCTTGAGTCAGGGGAAGACCTTTTTATCAGAGCAATCGACAGTCCCTCAGCACACAACAAGGCCTCTCTCTCTGTAGGACAGAGTCCACCCTGCTGAGTGTACCAGAAGCAACAGTCTCCACGCAGATGAGGCTCTTACTCTGACCTGTAACTGATCCATGTTGACAAAATCCAGCTTCTACCAGCTCTCTCAAGGAAGTGTGTTCAGGGTGTGTAATGTTTATGGGCTCCAGAGAAGCCCACACTAGACCAGGGCACGGCCTATGCCCTGCTGTGACTAACTTCCAACTCTGATCCTAAATAAACCATTTTTTGTAATTCAAGTGGTAGTTAATGAATGTCTTCCACTTCTAAGAAATCTACCACCAGCCCGCAAAGTGGAAAGCCAGGCAGGTGGAACTGAGTTTGGGGCCAGCCTGTTCTACAGTTACAGAGTGAGTTTCAGAATGAAAGAGAGAGAGAGAGAGAGAGAGAGAGAGAGAGAGCGAGGACTTGGTAGGGAGGGGGTGGAGGACTATAACTTGGTTTTAAAGTAAGTCCTGAGCCTCCTCATTTCCAGCTGATACAGGAAAGCCAGAAAAACACAACAGCGTCCTGCCTTGAGCCACACAGAGTAGGGAAGGCAGAGCCCAGTCACATCAGCATTAAATCAGAACAGCTGGTTCAGACACTCACTTTCACTGCCACAAGATCTCCATCTTCGTTCCCACCTACAATTACATCTGCACACAATGAAACTACCGGGGTAGGTATGTTGGTGTTTTAAGATTTAAATGTATGTAAATGTTTTAGCCTCTGTGTGTGTATGTGTGCGAGCTCTCGCGCGGGCGTGCACATCTGCCTGATATCCAAGGAGTCAAGAAGGGATTCTGGATCTCCTGGAAGTGGAGTTACAGATGGTTGTGAGCTGTGTGTAGGTGCTGGGACAGAACTGGGCAAGAGCAGCAAATGCTGTCAAGTGATTAAACAGTGAGCTGTGGCTAAGTGCAAGGGGCCTGACAATCTAAAGTGACTGTCACGAGAGCCAAGAAACCATCTACAAGACACGTGCTGGTGGTCGCTGTATCACAAAAGCATGCTTCAGTTTTTATTAGTACTTTCCGAAGAAACTTGGCCTGACTTTGAGGGTTCCCTGAAATCCAAAAATATCTCCAGTCCTTTTCATGCATTCTCCTTGAATCTCAAGGCTTCTCTAACCACGCACAATGTCTCAGTGAGCCCGGCGTGCACACGCACTCAACACACAGGCTTAGAAAGCAAGGGGAAAACGGCCCCGTGCTTTTGTTCCTCCTGGCAGAGCACAGGCCAAGTAGAGACCAGCCCCTGCTGAGGGCTGAGCAGCCACTGATGGCTTCGATTAGACATGGCGCAGCCCAGCACACTTAGCAGAAATCCCTTTATGTACTGAGGGTTTGCAGCTAGCTCTGGAGGCTATGAGCAGGAAATGCTACTCTGTAGCAGCCACAGTCCCGGTGGCAGGCGTGCTGCACCTGTGTGACCTTGGGCATGACAGACCCTGGCTAGGCCTCAGTTTCCTTACCTAGTAACCGCAGACAATACAGGACTTATCTATTTAGGTGACAGGAGGTGATCCAGTTGCAGCAGCTTGTCTGGCACACAAGTGCCTTTATCTCGTTTTACCTTTGACATTAGTTTAAGGGATCAGGCACTGGAGCAATCAAAGCGGGTTCAAATCCCCACACTCTGCCAGTGTTAACTCTTTCACAGGGGTGCCTTATCACAGGTTCTGTGCCAGAGGGTCCTGAGGTAATATGAATGGCACGCTCAGGATAATGTTCTTAGAACACAATTATGTAAGAATACAAAGAAAACAAATTATGAAGAATAGTATTTACCAAAATATGTAACTGACAAAGTAACAGCATAAAAGCTTTTGTTTGTTTTCCGAGACAGGGTCTCTCTGTCTAACAGCCTTGGCTGTCCTGGCTCAGACTCGGAGATCCGCCCGCCTCTGCCTCCCCAGGGCTGGCCACAGGCTCTAAGAGCCTATTTATCAGTAGCCCAACAACTTCAAACAAGTGGCAAACATAAGAGAGACGGAGGATACCTGCAGTCAAAATCTACAGTTTCTGTTCGTGCTAAGAGCTCAGGGAGTGGAGGGGGATGGGCTATATTACATTCAAAGAAATATTACTATTTAGTAAGCGTTTCGCAAAAGTGTTTAAAGGCGCAAACTTTCCTTTGCTTCATTAGGAACCCCTTCCTTCGAGCACGCAATAAAACGCAATAGAGGCAGAAACTAAAGCAAGTTGAGAGGATTAAGCTTGTTTTGAAAATAGGAAGCACTCGGGAGGTTTTCCACTTAGAGCCGTCCCTTCCTAGAAAGTGTTACCTCTTTCAGAAAAACTCAAGCCCCATCTACTCAGCCCGTAACATTTACGCATCTACCGCTCTCCGTGATCTCCAAACCTAAAATTAGTTCAGCCCCTCTTCCAGGTACGTCTCCAAATCACTACCCTGCCTCGAGCATTAGACTGAAGAGCCTTCCCATAATTGCAA
>NW_026596155.1:855740-920427 GCF_907164565.1 Psammomys obesus
CGGGTCCCGCGGAGCCACGGGGCGCGCCCCCGCTCGCCCACCGAGGGCTCCCCGCTCCCTCTCCGCCCGCGCTGCGACGGCGCCGCGCGCGGCCCTCGGCTCCCCTCCAGGGGGCCGGGCTCGCCGGCTCCCCCCCGCTGGCGCCGCGGTGGTACGGCCCGCCGCCTTTTAAGGGCAGCGCGCTCGGCCGGCGCAGCCTCCAGCCGGGTCGGGTGCAAAGGCGCGCGGCGGGGGAGCCCGGACTCGCGCCTGGGAGCTCGGGGTCCTTCGCGGCGGGGACCCCGCGCTCGGGGCTGGGAGCTCGGGGTTCTGGCGCAGCGGGCAGGGAGGGGAGCCCGGGCAGCCGAGCTCCGCCCCCGCCGCGGGGCCGGTCACCCCAGCCCTCGGGGACCGACTAGCAGCACTCCTTTAACTCTGCTTTCAGTTTTGAGGTCGGTGCTCAGGAACAAGTGTTTATGTACAGCGACTTCCCTCTGGGGGCAACTTGCGGATTACACACAACACAGCCATTCGGGGGAGTTCCCTAAGGAAAGAATCCTCCCCTAAACCGCCCCCCCCCCAAAAAAAAAAAAAAAAAAAAACTTCTGCAAACCAACGACTCCGTGAACGCTCGAAAGTACGCCGAGCTTTGTCCGGGCAGCGGCTAGAACTGCGGTGGGCACAGGGGCAGAGCGCGCCGGAGGACCGGCCTGCCGCCGGCCCGGGAAACCCTTAGCACCTTGCTGGAGGGACGCGCTCACCGCGTGCTCTCCGGGTTCGACGGGGGCTCACCCCATTCCAAAGACGGCCAAGTCCCGCGCCAACACTACCGTGTAGGGTCTCTCCAAAACCCCGGCACCCCTCTTAGAGGGTAATAACACTAGACAATGCCTGTCTTTCTGTGCTGGCTTTATTAGCCCTGACGGGGGTGGTGGGCGGGGGAAAGACTGACGCCTTCGCGGGAACCAGGGCTGTGTCGGCAGACGAGGCCGGGCTCAGCCACTGCTTTCTCCCCGCACCTTAGGGGTTTGGAGAACTCGTGTCCTTCAGGAATTCCCTTAATGAAGCAACGAGCCCTTTCATGAACCGTGACTCTTGAGTGAGGTTTCTTTTATTTTCTCGCTTTCTCAGTCTTTCTCTCTTCCTCCTCCTTCAGGCTTTTTGTGACAAAATGAAAGTGCAAGCCAAGCTCTCTTGTGAACACAGAGCGCACAGCGGTGGTCCAGAAGCCATGCACTTGTGAAAGTGAGCTGGCTGCCACCTGAACTAGCTGCGTTTTCCCGATCTGCCATGTTTTCTTGAGAACAATCCGCAAGCTTCTGACCTGGGCATCTGGCAGGTCTTTCTTCAAGGAAAGCAACTTTCTGGTGTTTGTTGCAAAGATAAAGTCTAAGCTCCCAAGCCTTTGAGGAACCTTTACAAACGCCACTGTGTTCCCATACTCGAAAGGTGTTACTGACAGATGGTCAAGAAGGTAGCGACATGGCTCAGCCGCTCTTCCAGAGGACCCAGGTTCAATTCCCACCATCCACATTGCAGCGTTTAACTGTCTGGAACTCCAGTCCCAAAGGATCTGAAGCCCTCTTCTGGCCTTTGCAGGCACCAGGCAACACATGGGGACAGACATACGTGCAGGCAAAACACCCACACACAAAAAAAATAAGTTAATAAAATTTTAGAAAATCATACATGAGTAGGTGAAAGATACTCTTGACACTTTTGTGAAAGGTGAAATGAAGATAAATTCCTGGAAGTACAGTCTCACACCAATAACCTCAGCTACCTGAGGCAGGAGGATCAAAATGTCAAGGCTTACTTAGACTAGATAGAGATACCTCATAAAGCAAACAAGGCTGGGTGGTGGTGGAGCAAGCCTTTAATCCCAGCACTCTGGGAGTGAGAGGGAGGCAGATCCAGTTCCCGGACAGCCAAAGCCACCCAAAGAAATACTGTTGTTGTTTTTCCCAAAAACCAAATAAATAAATACATAGACATACAAACTGATTCCTTTTCTATATAAATCAGAAAATACACAAAAGTTATATGAAAACACTAAACCACCTTATAAAGGACTTTATATACCAACTGTGATCACTTTTTTTTAATAGAATAAGTCTCAGGTATAAAACTAGAGAATATATCATTCATTCAAAATCTCCTTTTGGGATGTATTAAACTTAGAAGAAAGGCATGGGCTTAATACTCCTGTTCTTGTACAGATTTGTTCTAAAAGAAAAAAAAACCTAAAAATTTAGCAATGTGGGGGACATACATAAGTTGGGCACTGTAGCATATACTTTTAACCCAGCACTCAGGAGGCAGAGGCAGGCATCCTCTGTAACAGGCCAGCCAGGGTTACACAGTGATACTAGACACTCTAAAACAATTGTCTAAAACAATTTTTATTTTGGGATGATTGGGTGGCTTAGCAGAGCTTTCCTAACTAGACCAACGCCCTGTGTTTGATCCCCACACCACAAAATAAATTAATAAATTAAAAAAGGACTGCACTCTTATCTCTCTACTGATAACTGTTGAGACAATTTATATAAATATAAGACAATGAAAAAAAAAATTACAGCAAGTATCTACCCACAGAGGTAGAATAGGATTCCAATTAGGCCCAATAGTCCCTGGATCTGAGTAATTTGTCATGTAAATCAGAATAAGCTAACGTGAAAGTGGATCTCCCTGGTGGTAACAGACCCAAACATGCTGGAAGTTCAGGAAAGGTACCCAGTGATGCTGTGAGTGAAGGTGCTGAAAGGCCAGTTTCAGCGCCGTTATTGCAGTGTTAAAATCACCACCCTGTGGGACCTGGGTCTAATTCTGCAATGGAAGTAAACAAAACCTACTCAGGCTCTGAGCACCTGGAATTCTTTGTCTTTTCTGATGAAGGAGGCTCACGGGTTCTCTGGTGTTCATCTCGGAAGCTCCTGGGGTCAGGACCAAGTCCACTGCTGTGAATGGAGCACATCTTTAGCTCCAGTGCTTGAAGGCCAGCCTGGTCTACGTGGCAAGTTCCAAGCCAGCTAAAACTACATACAAGACTCTGGCCTAATTAATGACTGATTCTTTACAAAGAATTAAAATGTAGACTTTCTCTTGATGACAGAAAGACACTGTGGGACAGTGCAGCACAAATCACCCACACACCAACAAAAAACAACTTTCCATTACTCCCACGGGAGCCCAGCGCACTCAAGTTAGCAAAAATGGGCAAGATTTTACAAGGTGAGTGGGGCAATCATTGTACCTCCTGACTGCCAGGAGGACCTTTTCATTAGCTCTTTAAATTAACGAGCTTTAAAAATAACTCCTGCATGCATGTAATGCTAAGGACACACAGTAGATATAATCCATCTTCAAGCCCAGGGCTTATGCAAGTCAAAAAAGCTTTCTAGCTGTAGCCAACTCAACTGAATTTGTCCAAAAATGAATAATAGATAAGTTGCTATTCACTGAGACAGGAGGATCAGCAGTTTAAAGCCATACTGGGCAACCTAGCCAGTTAAAGGGAGCTAGGTTACAAGAGACTGTGTCCAGAAAAGCTAAAAGAGAGAACAGGGAGAGGACCGGCACAGGAGAAGAAAAGAGAGAAGAGGTAAGGGTTAGGAAGAATAGGAGAGGGAGGAGAGAGGAAAGAGAAGGAAAAGGAAATCAGAGCCATCACTGCAATACTCCACAAATTTTAGATGCATATTTAAAACATTCCAAAGTACTTGCTGTGTAGCCCAGGATGATCTAGAACTGCATAATACAGCTTGTTTCATTCATCACTCTAAAACACCTCACTGTAGACATCCATACCACAGCGGTCATGTGAGTGCTAGCGACCAAAATGGCTAAATGGCTAAGCGTGGTCAAAGTCACCAAAGTCAAAGTGCGGTCAAAATCACTTTGCCAAAAAACCACATCAGACCTGAGAAAAGGGAGGAGAGGGTGTGTGTGTGTGTGTGTGTGTGTGTGTGTGTGTGTGTGTGTGTGTGTTTTCGGCGCGGGGGGGGGGGCTTAAGGACCCTTCCCTGCAGTGCTGAGGACCAGGGGAAACAGGCTGCAGGTACCTCTCTTTCACATAGGTCTGCAGGCAGGCTGGAATTACCCCGGGAGTCCCAGTGTGTGAGAGGGCCATGTGGGTTCCAAGGAAATCTGTTTCTAGGTCTCTAATTGCAACTGCCCTCTCCTCCCAACCCCACACACCTTCTTTGTTACAAGCACTTCTCCCAAACTCTGCTTTCCAGCCGCTCACTCCTGTGGATAAAGAAAAGCAAGCCTCTAATCCATCCCAAATCGATCTTAAACGGTGCATTGGGCCGGATTAAGAGTAGCACCACTTCCAAGGAGCTGCTCTCTCCAAAGCGCGGGTGAGTCCCAGTCATGGTCTCAGCAAGTATCTGAGCATAGTCCCTCAATAAACACACCCAGGTAGCAAGCCCTTGAGCCTGGACTACCAGGCATTCAGGAGAACAGGAAAGGAGAGACAGCCAGGTGCCCAGACGTCCTTTGGTAGCAAATCTGATTTCACTGACTGGTTTGGAAACGAAATTTGCAACGTTTTTAAAGGGAAGCTCGAATAGAAGTCACCAGTTTCAGTTGTGCCTTTTGCCTCACTGGTCCTTATTTCTGCATTCATAAAACTTTTAGTTTGTCCCTACCCCAACATCTCTGCACTTCCACGCTGAGAACTAATACTTAACTCAAAGTTTCACTTCCTTCAACGACACTCAGGTTTTGTTTTGTTTTGTTTTGTTTTGTTTTGTTTTAACTATCTATTTGTGAGTGTGTTTTATTAGGCACAGTCTCTCCATTATGTAGCTATGGCTGACCCACAAAGATCCTCCTGCCTCTGCCTCCCAAAGTGCTGGGATTAAAGGCATGCACCACCACACCCAGCCTGCATATGGTTTTTAAACAGTGTGGGCTATGCTGGCTTTGTCTTCACAGTTTTCCTGTCTCAACTTCAGAGAAAACTGGGATGTGCCACCATGCATGGGAGCCTGCCCTTTAATCCCAGCACTTTGGAGGCAAAGACAGACAGATCTCTTCAAGTGCAGCCGGGGATACATAGTGAGACCTCTGTCTAAACAAATACAATAAAATTGTTTATATATCTGAGAGGTTACAAAGGGTGCCTCACAAAGCCTTCCTCAGCATTCTCAACATCTGTATCTTCCATACCATGCTTTAAAACTGAGAATTCAACGTTGGTGCATCTCTATGAACTAAACTCCAGATTGAGTTCACTCCTTTCTTCCATTCATTTTCTCTGCTGACGACAAACTGGCACATATGCACTGAACAGGGAGTCCCTCCGTCCTTCCTCTGAGTCTGTCCCTCCTTAAAGAGCAGAGGACTCAGCACCTTGTCAGAAACGTGGTGGTGCAGCAAGCAGATCCTTAGCACAATGGACTCCATGATGCAAGCACCACTCAGGCTGTCAATCTCAGCAGGTAGACAGCACCACTGGCCAAAAAGAGAACAAAGACCTAATCCATCAAATGCCATAGTTCTGGGGAAGGCTCTAAAAGTACCTAACCTTGCTATTTGGCTTCTGTAGTTCCACATCTGCCTAGCTGTTCAGTTGTGCTTAAAAGCTCACCCTGAGAAAGGCTCCCTGATGCACTGGGATCCTGGACAATCAGCAGTCCTTAGCTGGCTAACAAGGACTATTGGCTTAAACCAATAGCTGGTGGACACCTCAACAACATTAGCATTAGTAAAAGCTACACAGAATCTTTCTATGAATGCTCCTGGGAGACAGCTCAGAGAATAAAGTCACCGGCACCGGGAAGAATAAGCCACCTGAGAGGAAAGAGAGCCCTCTACCTCCTGACCTCCACAGAGCACTGTGGCAAATACATAACAATCGTAGTGTAAAATTGAAAACATTCACTCCTCTACTCTATCTGCTCCCTTTTTTCAGAGTCAGGTTCTGAATCCTGGATGTGTGAGAAGAGAATTGTAAAGTCAGAGGAACTGCTACCAAAAATAGAGCCTTGTCATGAAAGTCCACAGAAAGTAGGTGAGAATGAAAGGGAAGGAACATGTGAAGAGACAGGGGCCAGACTGAAAGAACTCTCCAAGCCTCGGATGGGGCAGTTTACAGTTGGATTACAACCAGTTCAGGCTAGACTACTTTCTTCTTCCAGGGAACAAGATGCTCTAAATCCCCTACTGCTCTCCTTGTCCCTGAACCAGACATTTTAGTTAAAATCCCATCCTTAAAAAATGTCCCTTTTAAAGGCCTTTAATCCCAGCACTGGTGAGTCAGAGGCAAGTGGATCTCTGAGTTAGAGACCAGCATGGCCACACAGAGAAACCCTGTCTCAAGAAACAAAAACAAGCAAAACCTATCATCCAGCCTCTCTGTATCTACTTAGCCAAGTCCCTGGGCCACAAGGAACTCTCTTTCCTCTGTAATGCCAGAGTCATATCGTAAAACACTCTCTGTAGACTTTTAAGACAAGGCTCTATTTTTTTGTGAGCAGTTTGTCTTATTTTTCCATCCTTTCTGTCCTTTCTGCTCTCACAACCAAGATCCAGAATCAGACTCTGTAGCCCTCATCTAGAGTCTAACTACTGCCTTGTACGTGTTAGTGACTGATTGTGTAAATTGGAGAGAGCCTATATCTCTTTACAAAGCTGTCCTTGGTCGCGCCTCCAAACAGGTCCCAGGGCATGAGAGGACACTTGGGAGCTTATCCAAAATGGCACTTAGTGTCACTCCACCTGGACACAAGACATACACAGACCTGTTGCCGTACATTTGATCCCACTGTCAACCCCAAAGTTGTGAACTGTAAAACCCTGTTTCTTGTTTGGAGTGGGTTCAGCCAGCCCTAGCACACACCTTTAATCCAAGAACTTTCTGTTTATTGTAAACAGGTGATTATGGTGTGGTTCAGCCAGCTCTAGCACACACCTTTAATCCAAGAGCTTTCTGTGCACAGGATTTAATAAAGTTAACCGTAGGTCAAGAGGCAGAGCAAGAAACCAGCTGACAGGGATTAAAGAGTAGAAGGGACTTTGAGTTGAGGGGTATTTAAGACAGCGTGAAGACATGGAAGGAGTTTTTCTCTCTCTAGCTACAGAGCTTTAGCTCTCTGGCTTTTGAGGCTTTTGGGCTTTGAGCTAGCAAGCCTTGGGCTTTGTGGCCTTTTGCTCCTGGGCTGTCAGTTGAACAAGTGAGCCTTTTGGGCCTTTTCCATTGGGATGTCAGCTGAAAAGGAAGGTCAGCTGGGTGCTTTCTCTGCCTCTCTGAGCTAACAGGTTTTCACTCCAGCATCTGGCTGAGTCTTTATCGGTAAAATAGAACGGTTGGGATTTTCATTCATTTA
The DNA here is from genome assembly GCF_907164565.1 of Psammomys obesus. NCBI lineage: Eukaryota > Metazoa > Chordata > Mammalia > Rodentia > Muridae > Psammomys > Psammomys obesus. The sequence goes on from NW_026596155.1 coordinate 863,057, forward strand.
TATAATAACGCAGACCTGTGACTTCAGTTTGCAAAGAGCAGTTTCCGCACAGGGGAAACCCACAAGATCTGAACCAAAAAGGAGACCAGGAAAGATGTCGATGTTGGTTGGTTCCTCGATTCCACTCTGGGAAACTCTGCAGGAGGCAAAACTCAACCGGTGTTTCCCATTAGCAGATCATGAAGAATTCCAATACCACAGAACTAAACATCACCAGGTCATGTGTTTTGTCTTAACTGTCTCAGTCAGCTCTCAGCCCTTAAGTTAGAAGATTGGGCAACCCGTGTTTTCGCACAGCAGAAACAAGACAACTGCACAACAGCAAGTAGGCAGAACGTGGAGACAGGCTGCAAGGGAACCAGCAGAGCCATCACCCATGGCCAGGATAATCCCTGAGTGTCTCCAGCTCAATAGGACCAGCTTTGACCTGAATGTCCCAACAGACATCAATCCCTCACATTAAAGATCCATCACTGCCACCAAACCCCCGACACTGTTTAAGACCAGGAAATCCAACCATAGGGTTTGGGGTGGTGGGGAGGGTTTTGATGGCTAGTGTTTAGCTGTCAGCTTGACTGAGGTGAGAAGACTGCCCACTGTGGGTGAAACCATTCCCTGATCACTGTGTGTGAGAAGGAGAGCTGTCTGCTTCCTGTTTGTGGATGTGACATAACCGGATGTGACATAACCAGCTGCTTCAGGCTCCGGCTGCCTTGATTTCCCACACCATGACAAGACTGTGTGCCCTTGAATTGTGAACCAGAGAAGCCCCTTCTCCCTTAAGCTGTTTTCTAATCAGAGTATGTCTGATTAAAGAAGAAGATGGGGGCTGCAGGGTTTTCGGAGCATTTTGGAGTAGGTGGAGAGTTCTCTCCAAAGCCTAGCTATTTTCACGGCTCTTTATTTTCATTTTTTTTTTCCTTTCCAAAACCCTTTTAATTTTTACTATATTAGCTGGTACTGGTCAAAAGAATGGGATTCCCAGCATGGTGGCACACACATGTAATTCCAGTACTTGGCAGGTAGAGGCCGAAGAATCAAGCGTTCAAGATCATCGTCGGTCACACAGAATTCTGAACCAGTCTGGGATAAGAGACCCACAAATAAAACGACTGAGCGGGTAAAGGTGCTTGCTCCCAAGCCCGACAACCTGAATTCAGTCCCCCAAAACCTCTTCCTTCCTTCCACGGGCATGCCACGCTGCACCTTGCGAATATGTGCCTTCAAACTCAAATACACAAAATAAATATAAAAAATAATTATTATGTAAAACACCTAAAAAGGTAGGAGCTGGAGCGACGGCTGCTCTTCCTGAGGGCCTGGGCTTTGATTCCAGCACCCACGAGGCAGCTCACAACCATCTGTGACTACAGCTCTTGGGGCTCAGTCACCATCCTTTGGCCCCCACAGGTACCAGGCACCCACTTGGTGTGAATTCGTCCCTTTAGGAAAAACAGCCACACAGTAAGGAAATAAATCCCCCCCCCTCTCTCCTAAGGTCTTTTTGAGACAGGATTTTGCTGTGTAGCCTTGTTTGTCCTGGAACTGGCTCTGTACACCAGGCTGGCCTCAAACTCACAAGAGATCAGCCGGCCTGACTGCTCTGACTGCTCGGATTAAAGGCCTGCGCAACAACAAAATAGTTCTTCAAAAGAAGAAAAGAGAAAAAGGAAAAGGTGGAGAGGCGATTCCTCTGGGCTCTCCACGCACCTGCACAGGTGAACACACCCACACCCACACCCCCCCTGCATGCTCACACAGAGAGAGAAATGGTAACCTTAGTAAATAATGAACTGCATGTATGGTAAGCAGACTGAGCTTCCCCTTTGGGAATGAAAATGCCCAGGCAGTTCTTAGTCCATCTAGACAGGCCTGCCCAACTCCCATCCAGCGTAGGACTGAGCTTCAAGAGAGTTCTCCTTCCTGCCAACACTCTCCTCACTCCGGGAGAGCAAGTTTTACAGAAGTTACTTTCTGAGCCCCACCCCCACACATTCCCAGTGCCTCAGTCACTGGACTGAGTGTCCAAATCATTTGGCTCTCCACTTCCTCCCATCTCCAAAGGCCCTCTGTCCTGCTCCTCAAGATGGCACCTCCCTCTGCAGTCTTCTTTTTAACGGCAAAATCTATTCCTCCCTTCTACTGACGTGGATCCCACCATCATACAAATCCCATCCATCAAAGGAAGCCAGCCTGTAGTCCCCACTTCATGAACCCCTACCCGAAAGCTCCCAACCACACAAACATCAGCTCACGATGCTCTGGCTCTTCCCATCATTCCCCAGGAGCTGTGGAAACCGTAGCCTGCCCACGGAGAGCTGCGAAGAACCAGCTGTGCTTTGGGCCCCTTTGGAGCTGATGTGTGCCCGTGCTGTCACTGCTAGTGCAAGGAAACACATACTGTTTAAATACTTAGTAAAGAAATGCCTTCAAAAACGTAGGTCCAACGGAGAAGGAAAAGACAGCCAAGCAAACAAAACAATTTTAAAAAAACATTATCACTTTGAGGTTTTTTTTTTTTTTTTTTTTTTTTTTTTTAATGTGTATGTGCACACACTCAAGCTTGCATACATTAAGTTCAGTGGCCTTGGAGACCAAAGAATGGTAATGGATTCCCTGAAGTTATAGGTGGTGTGAGCTGACCCAGCTAGGTGCTAGGAACAAAGCTGTGGTCCTCTTCAAGAGGCAATATGTGCTCTTGGCCGCTCACCACCTTTCCCAGCTTTCCCATCCTCATTTGAAGGCCAGTGTTTCCTGACAGTTCCCTTGTTCACAGCTGGGTGCAGGTAAGAATCATGTGGGGAGCTTGTGTGTCCCTGCCACTCTTCAGCCACACCCTCATCTATCACTGGCTGAGGGCGGGAGCCTTGACTCAGGCCGTTTTTAAGTGTCCTACTCCAAGCTTGAGAATCCCCATTCTGGGACCTGAAAGCAAGCCAGCATCCCCTCGGCATCCCTGTAACACTGCCTGCTGGCCTCACAGCAGTCTTAGGCATCCTCCTCAGCCCGCCAGACCACAGTGTGCATTTTCACAACATTCCCAGGCAATTCACATGTCTGTTGAAATCTGAGAAGCGCCATGTCATAAAACATATGTAAATTCTCAAAGGTAAGTGACTACCAGGCACTCAGGAGGCTGAGGCAGGGGATTAAAGGTCAGCTTGGGCCATACCAGAAGACAGATGGGGAGGCGAGGTTGGAGAGAGAGAGAGAAAACAATTATGCCAGTCAAGCTGAAGACAGTCTTCTATTTCTTAAGTTTTTACTAGCTCCAAACCACCCCCAAAATTTCCCTGAAGACACACAGGAAAACAGGGAGAGGTGGTGGGGATTTAAGAATTGAAAATTAGAAAATATTTCCAAGTCTCCTTGGGGATGTTTTTGCCTTGAGAGAAGGCAATTCTCAGCACTTCATTGCTTCTGAAATATGCGAAGATCTGGCCTCCCACGCACAAATGAGGCTCCATCAGCTAAGGGCATGTTCTAGGATGCCCAGCCAGTCCTAAATGTGCTGGTTTTATTCCTAGTAAATGTTCAAAACCAAGCAATTCAAAACCTATCCTGGGGTACGAATCTGACATTGCATCTAAAAACCAAAGCTCTCTTCTGAAGTTGGGAAGGTTTTCTTTGTCTGCTTCTACTCTTTACCTAAATCACAAATACTGAAAGATTAATACTAAATAAACTAAATAAAATCAACACTTATTAAACCCCTATCATTATTAAAGCCTTATGCAACACTACAGGAAATTTTTTTTTTTTAAATCTTGGGCTAGAAGATGGGGGTTCTCTGTCCTGTAAGCACTTAAGAGCGGACAGCTCCATTTCCTAACTGGGTGAGGAGGGTGTGGAGTCCGGGCTGGCCTCCAACATTCATGGAAGACTTGAATGTTTTCTACATCCCGAGTACTGCAAAGATTATATGGCGCTAAACCTTCTAGCTAAATTCCAAATGTCTTGAAAATGGAATGAACACAAGGAACAGAAAGTTAAATAATAACCAACTAAAGATTTTCATCATCAGTTGGCATAGGGCACCTGATGCCCATGCAGAGAACCTGAGTTCCAGCTCCATAATGGCTCCAGGGGATTAGACACCTTATTCTGGATGCTTTGGGCACCTCTGCATTCAGGCACAAAGAAACATGTAATAATTTAATAACCTCTTTAACAAGGGTACCGTTTATTAAACTTATTAAATTGTTGTTGTTATTACTACTATTTCAAAGCCTATGTTCAAAGACCTATTGATGGAAATCCCCACACGGGATTTCTTAGAAGTGGGATTTCTTATTGTAGCAAGCAATCGGCAACACTGAATTACATCCTGGGCATACAAAAGGGAAGGGGGGAAGAGAAATGAGAGGAGCTTTAGTAAGAGAGGTTTTGAGGTTCTCACATGGAGGACTTTGCTAATCGAGCTAGAATTTGGTTGAGGTGAACTTGCAGCTGGGAACTTCTCCCTGTTGACGAGCTTGTAATGCCCTAACAAGGCAGGGACACCCCAAAGCTAGGGAGAGCCTCGTGCTATAAATGCTTACTTAATAACTGAAGGGGCTCTCACTTGATAATTCACCTGAAGATCCATTTCTTCCAAAGCAACAGCAAGCGAGGTATGGGGAATGACTTATAAGAAACTTGAGCTTACTGCACAGCCATCTGTGCTAAGCACTTCACTAATACTAAATTCATTTCTGCCCCCAGCCTTCAGCCACTCACTGTGGCCACTGTTGGTGCAAACAGATAAGGAAAAAAGGCGGGTGAAGCAGCCAACTTTTCTTAGACTCATCATCTGGTTAAGGGGTGGGGCTGAGATAAGGGCCTAACAGCAGGGGCCAGCCAGAGAACCATGGCTGGTCCACAGCCTTCCTTAGGAAGCTGTTGTTGGGCCAGCTCAGTGGGGGAAGGTGACAACCTGAGTTTGATTCCAGGAACCCATCCGGTAGAGAGAATAGCCTCTGATCTCCACTCATACACTATAGCATGAGCAAGCAAACACACACACACACACACGCACACACACACACACACACACACACACACACGGTTCCTAAAAGGTTATTTAAAAAAAAAATTAAAGTTATTGTTAGTGCAAATTCAAATGCAAATCCAAGCACCAGGGAAGTGAGAAGCTGGAGATTCAGGTGGTCAAGGTCACACTGGCCTGTTCGAGCCCAGCCTGCACTACAACCAAAAAACTGAACACAGAGACAGACAGACACATACACAGAATACACACGAACACAGACACACACACACACACCCGAAGAGGCTGTTTTTTTGTTTGTTTGTTTGTTTGGTTTTTTTTGTTTTTTTTTTTTTTTTGAGGAAACAGCCCCAGATCTTTTGATTATGTTCTGTTATCTGGCTACGTTTTGGAACACTACTCCGAAATAAAGTTCTTCTGAGTTGGTCTCCTCTAGAAATATCTGGGGTTTAAAAGAAATTCAGTGCCTAGAATCAAAATGCCTACTATTTTCCAATGACTAAAGATAAGGATGTAAAAGCTATTTAAAGTAAACTAGGGCCCTATACTATTTTCTTTACCAGATGTTTTGGAGAATACAGTGACCAAAAGTCACATTAAAAAGCTAAGAAGCCGGGCAGTCGTGGAGCACTCCTTTAATCCCGGCGCTTAGGAGGCAGGTGGATCTCTGAATTTGAGGCCAGCCTGGTCTACAGAGTGAGTTCCAAGGTAGCCAAAGCTACACAGAGAAACCCTGTCTTGAGAAACAAAAACAGATATAGTTAAGAAAACTTTAAATAGGCTACCAGCAGCTGTTCTTTTTTTGTTATTGTTTGTTTTCTGTGGGGGTGGGGGGCTTTTGGGTTTTTTTTTTTTTTTGAAACTCAGAGGTTCGCCTGCCTCCACCTCCCCAGCGCTGAGATTACAGGCCTGCACCATCACACCTGGCAGGCTACCAACAGGTCTTGACCTGTGGGTCACAAGCCTTTTGAGCCAAAAACCTTTTCACAGGGGTCACCAGAGACCATCAGAAAGTAGATATTTACATTAAGATTCATAGGAGAAGCAAAGTTGCAGTTATGAAGCAACAACAACAAAAATTATGTCACGGTTGGGGGTCACCAAACACGAGGTCCAATATGAAGGGGCTGCAGCATCAGAAAGGTTGAGAACCGCTGGGCCAAGGCAGCAAGCATACCACAGGCCCCTGTTAAGCAGATACACAGCTGCAGAGCCAGTTCCTAGCAATTGTGCCTAACTGATCACACGTGGGAAACAAGCCGGGCTTGTGGAATCCCAGCACTTGGCAGAGAAGGCAGGAGAATGGCTCAACATTCAACCAGGAGTTTTAGGTTAGTCTGGGTTATATGGGACCTTGTCTCAAACAATATAAAAACAAAACAAAACAATTGGAACCTTTCCAACTCCAAACTCATCCCTTTATTGTGGGAGTATTTTACCAAGTTTCTGGAGACACCATTTTAGACAGCCTCACTCTGCTTACCCACAAGACTTAAACTCCAGCATGCAGGGAGACAGAGGCAGGCAGATCTCTGTGAGTTCAAGGCCAGCCTGGTCTACATACCAAGTGAGTGCAGGATTGCCAAGGCTACACAGAGACACCATGTCACGATAAAAAAAAAAAATACTTAAGCCCAAGACATCATCAGCAAGAACTCCCTTTTCTTCAGTGCCAACCAATGACACCTGCTCATTAATGGTCTTTGGGTGCATCCCCCTGCGGGTGTCTAGCTGCCTTGCACAAGCTATGTGGCCTTCAGGAGGGGCTAAGTCAGTACATACTGAATAACTAGGGCTTCCACATACTGGACAGACTCGTTCTCAGCTCTGAACCTTGAATGTCAGGTCCAGGGCCAACCACAGGCTGGAGATCCCACTTCAGAGCCAGAAACTGGCAACAAGCAGAGCAGAGTCTTTGCCCTACAAGCACAGCCTGGTGGGAGCCATCACAAGGACAACATGGGAGCAGGCACAGTGTCATAGTAGGAAATTCTGGGGAGAAAAGCCAGAGGCACTGCCTAAACAGTTATCTAATTGAGCCCTCTTTCTTATTTTATAGGAGGGAATTGAAAGGACCATCATTTCCGGGTTTAAGTAGATAAAGGTGCAGACTTGAAACAACATAGGCAACATATTACCACCTCATCCACAATGAGTTTAATACTCACTGTGTTTAATATAATCAGTTTAATACTGATTAATTAAATTATAAACTATGGCTTAATGAGTTTCCCTTCGTAGTAGAAACTGTCCAGTTGGTTTCCAAATGTAGCTGCTGTATTGAGGATCCCCTCATTACAGAGTTAATAGGTCCCAAGCTTCTTTATTATAATCCATGTTCTCGGAGCTTTGCTGGGGGGTGGGACATTTAATCAACTGATCATGAGTGACCACTCCCAATCCCATTTCAGCACAGGATAAGGCATTTACCTCTCTGAAGATGCCAAAGATTATGAGTTGGTGCCAAGAAACATGTGTATTTCACAGTGTTACTGAGCTATGACTATTCTGTGTTCCCACTAGCTACAGCACTCTTCCCTTCCTGTCTTAGCAGGAATATATATTGTCAAACTCCAGATGCCTGCCAGCCTAGTGGGTAAGTGAGATTTCTAGACAGCTCTTACTATGCAGGACTGGACTTTACCCGGCAGTTATTAAAGTGTCAATTGAATATGGAAAAGTCCAGTCCTGCATATTTTGGAAGTTTCCAAATAAAAATCTTACAAAGAACTAACTATTAAATATTTTCCTTAGAAACTTGAGTGGTACACACGCCTGTAATCGGGCAGTCGGGGAGGCAGAGGCAGGTAGAGCTGTGATTTCCAGGCCAGAGAAGGCTACACTGAGAAACCTTGTCTTAAATAAAGAAACCTGGTAGTTTAGGAACAACCCTACCCACACACACTTCTGCTTATCAGCTCATCTAATCCCCCACGTTTACTGAGGGCTTTGGGGTGCCACCACTTGCCCGTGCGCTAACACTGGCAGGGGCACGAGTTCGGCAGTTCCTGGAGTATAAAGACCAACAGAGCTTTGAGGGCCTGAGGCAAGCTTGCCAAGAGAACACTCCCCGGCTAAAAGAGGGCAAGTTTCCTGGTTTCTAGAACTCATATGAGCAAAAGGTTAACTCCAACAAAACATGCTGGCCTTTTCCATTTAAAGGGACATTTGAAGGTGCCAGCGAATTATAGGGAGAAGAGCAGAGACTAGTCAGGGAAAAGACCCCAAAACACAGCTGCCATAGAGCCTCTCATCAAATACAGCACTCAACCCTGACTACACTGAAGTCAGTCCCAGGAAACTGGACTAGAACTCATGAATGTGTCAGCTGAGGCAAAGGGCTCGCACCTCCCTTCCCCTCATGCAGAAGGAGCCGTAACTGCTCAGCATTAAATCAACAGGCCAGCTTAACTGTGGTCGTCGGGCCTGTGCAACCAAGCAGACGGATTCTGTCACAATGTAAAAATGAAACATGAGAAATGAGACGTGGTGGGAAAAAAAAAAAACCAACAACTCCAAGATTCTTTGATCGAGGTAATTACACGTCCAAACAAAACTTCCAATACAAGGAAACCACTTCACAGCGTGTTTCTCATTACACCTATCAGCAACCATTTACTGCTTCCAGGGCACCCGTAATTAAGACTATCAGAGTCAACAGAACCCAGGGCACAGGGCACAGGGCGTGCTTGACTCATTCGTATCCCCACAGCAACGCCGTGTGCAGCGGGCACTCAATAAATACTAGCTGCATGAAGGAGTGAAAAAACCCTCCCATAGCAACAGGCCCGGGCTTCTCCCGAGGGAGGGCCTTTCTCCTGAATTATAAGTTAGGGCAACTCCCTGGCAAACCTTTCAAATAAACTCAAACATTTATCAGGGGCCCCAGAATGTGCCAGCACAAGGCATTCCTCTGGCACTGGGATGTGAGGATGACTCAGGCAGCCCTTAACACCCCGAGGGGCTTGGTCTTGAACAAGAAGCACAGGCTGAAAAACACAATGGGAAAATGCCGCCACGGAGTTGGAATGCTGTGGGAACATGGTGAGGGAACAGGTAATCATGCAGGAGGCCCTCAGCCTCCTAGCATGGGTGCTCACAGCCTGCTCACAGGCGAGACACGGGCGCTGTATTTCTTGGGAATTTGCTGTCGGGCAGACACTGTTCCAAGAACATCAGAGCCGTGATCTGTCAGGGGTGAACTCACTATCCCAGAGTTACAGTTGAGAAAAAAATGAAGCCCAGGGGCACTAGGAAAACAAAACTAAACAAAGGCCCTGACCGGTCGACCCATCATCAGGCATGCCTCGGGCTGTGACGCTGGCCAGCCACGGCTTTGCTTCTTCTGCACTGAGCCTACCACACTGAACTCTCGGGTTCTGGGAATACAGTCCAAAAGCCATGTTCCCGAGTGCAAGGGCCTTCAAACGTGTCAACCAAACCCTCTGCTCCTGCTGACAGCTAAAGAAGGCACATTTTTTAATTTTTATTTCATTTTGTCACTGTGGGGCCCTCCTTGTCATGTCAAGGAAAGATCTCCCCTCCAGGGCTTTTCCCCTTCCCTCACGCTGTGGTAATTACCTATAACTTTACTCATTTCACCTCTTTTTTATCAAAACCTGACTTTATCCTTCCAGTGTACTCACTCTGGAAGCTGCAAACTCACCCTACCGCTGAGCTGACTAAGGCCTCATTCCGTTAGTAGGCCAATTCCAAAGTTTTGGTGTCTGTCTCTCCCACCAAAGCGCGCACTTCAGGGGAGCAGGAAGCCATATGTCTGCTTCTAGAGGACCTGATACCCTTTTGTGTACACCAGGCATGCATGTGGTATGCTTACATACATGCAGGCAAAACACCCACGCAATTTTTTTTAGGATGTATTTATTTTATTATGTGTACAATGTTCTGCCTGCATGTACACCTGAACGCCAGAAGAGGGCAACCGATCTCATTGTCGATGGTGATGAGCCACCATGGGGTGGCTGGGAATTGAACTCAGGATCTGTAGACCAGCAGAGCCACCATGGGGTGGCTGGGAATTGAACTCAGGATCTGTAGACCAGCAAGCAGTGCTCTTAACCTCTGAGCCATCTCTCCAGCCCCCAAATAAAATTTTTAAATTTAAAAAGAAACAGTTTTTATTGTTGTTTGGACACAATCTCAGCATGTGGCTCTGGATACGTACAGGAACTCAATAGGTAGGCCAGCTCAGGGACAAGGTCTCCTAAGTGGCTCTAGCTGGATAGGAACTTAATATAAAAGCCAACTCAGGCAGGTGTGGGGCACAAGCGTTTAATCCGTGTGTGTGTGTGTGTGTGTGTGTGTGTGTGTGTGTGTGTGTGTGTGTGTTCAAAGAGTTCCATCCACCTGCCTCTGGTTCTCCAGCTTGGGGACTGAAGATGAATGCCATCATGCCTGCTAGTTTACAGCATTTCTGTGGTCTTTTTTTCTTTTCCTTCTTCTGGTAAACGAGACCCTAAGCTGGCTCCTGAGATACACTATATAAGAAAACAGGCTGATAAGATAAAATCTTGAGTCACAAGGATGGAAGGAATCCAAAGTAGGTGACAAGGGAGTTAAGACATGTTTTGACTGTAAATGTCTTATTTGAGATTTCCAAAATGTTAAGGGCTTTCAACTGGGAGGGTGGAAAAGTAAGGTTAAACACAAAGGCCATATATACACAGTTGATTGCTATTTAACATTCTTATTTGAAATATCTTTTAGAAAAAGTTAGGTAACAGAATCCAACTCTCTCAAGACTCTGGGTGAGGCTTCCTTCCTCTCGCGTGTGCCATTAATTTTGACTTCTATCCCTGCCCTGTGCCGCCAGGCCTCAGAAGAGCTCTCCCTTCACTGGTTAGATCTCCATGCCCAGACGAGAAGCAATTGCTCTCTAAGTCAGAGGGTCCCAAAGAAAACCTCCGGGCCAGTGTGCTCCTTAGAAGCCCCCTTTCTTCGTCCAGTGTGCCTCCAGAAGTAAGGGAATGATGAGTTCCCACGGGGCTATATGGTCCTGTAAAGTTTCAGCAGTAACACTGTCTGCATGCTTTGTCCCCTACCATGAAGACTGTGGTGATTTAAGGACAGGCAGAGACTGAACGAGGAAGCCAAGCCGTAGAGAAACCCAACACAATCAAGCAGCCTACCTACCCCCCATCCCCTCCAAACCCCTCCCGGCAGAGAGGAAGAAGGCAGCCAGGTGTGATGGGCACTGGACCTGGCCCAACCGGTCTCCTGCCTCTGGCCTCACCAAGGCTAATCCGCTCCTCCAGAGGCCTGCTGCCAAGTTCACTCCTCCATCTTCAAAGCTTCCAGCAACGCTCGCTCCTACAAATTGTGTGACCAAGGTCGGGAGTCTCAGGACTCCAACACCTCCCCCAGCAGAATCCCGAATCCCCTTCCCAGGTGTTCTTATCTCTGACTTCTCCCACATTCCTTCCTTTTCACTTCCTTTCTCCAGTCACTAGCCCTGCGCTAGCATGGCTACAACCCGGAGATAGAATCTAAATTTGCAAGCCAGACATGTGAAAAATGCTTGCAATTCCAGCCTCAGCTACTTAGCAAATTCAAGGCTGCATATTAGCAAGTGAATGCTGGATTACCCATCCTGTCTAACGACTTTAAAAAGCAGTATTGTTGAGTGTGGTGCACACTTTTAATCCCAGTATTAGGGAGGCAGAGGCAGGCAGATCTCTGAGTTTAAAGCCTGCCAGAGCTACATACTGAGGCTCTTGTCTCAAAACAAACCACCCCACCCCAAGGCTAGCCTCAGATTTACTATATACTCAATAGTTCCTGAGCTTTTGATCCTCCTGCCTCTAACCCTAGAGTGCTGGAATCATAAGGCATGATACCACACCCAATTTAAAGGCAGTACTAGGGATTGAAGACAGGGCTTCAGTCCAAAACAGTACATCTTAATAAAATAAATATTAATGTTTTATCTAAACCAATCAGCCACATGAGTGTCTCTATGCTTACGTGCAGTTAGTTACAGAAGACGGAGTTTTATTTCCCCCCAGACTAACTCTTGGAACCCTATGTGAATTTATTTATTTTGCTTCTAACTCCCTGGCCACAGTGCGGGCCAGTGCCTACCATTCTAGGCTGTTTCGGGCTTACAGTAGTTCCACCTGAGCTCCTAGCCTCCTTCCTGGGCTGAAACCACCACCTCCTTTCTGTATTCTTGGTCAGGCTGTAACAATACAAGACTATGTTCCAGGCTCTCTTCCCAATCTTACTGTCTGCCTGTCTCCCTTAGGCACAAACTCAGTCCAGGTGACCACAAAGCCTTTCTCCAAGTCCCCAAGCACATTGCACCAGAACATACTCTGATTGCAACTGTGTAACACCACCTTCTGTTGCACTGGATACTATAAACTCCAAAGCCACCATGTTGCTATTCAGTGACAGCTGAGAACACAGCAGCATGCTGTGAGGAGAGAAGGCCCCTGACAAGCTTCTGATGAAGTGAGGGCTTTCACTTACCAGCCTCAGGACAGTCCTGGGACTTTGTTAATTGGCCGGGAAGCCCAGGACTGGGGCTCATCATCGCTTTGCCATGGAAAAGGTGACACTAAGTCCCATTGATAAGCTCAGAAATATCCTGTCCCTTAAAGAGAGGAACTGAGGCCAGGAGCCCCCAGACATTCTGTAGCATCAAGGCAATAGTCACAGTAATTGATCAGAGAGCTCTGAGCTGGGTGTAGTGGCACATGCCTGTAATCATGAAGAAAGCTGCCAGGTTGATCACAAGTTCCAGGCTAGCCTGGTTTACATAGTAAGACTGCTTCAAAACAAACAAACAAACAATGATGCCATGGCAGGAAACGGAAGTTCCCAGGTTGGGTTCCTTCTGGTACAGAAGGAACACAGAAGTGAGCACCAGGAACTCAGAGCTGGCCCCAACCCTGGAATGGTTGGTTTCCTTCAAGTACTTCTGTTTTCTCTGTAAAGTGAGAGGGAAGAATGACTCCCATCTACTGCAGGGGGTTTCCATAGCACCTACCACAGTGTGAGGCGTGTGAAGACATGCTGCTTCTCTGGAAGAAACTTAGTGGCTTCCACCTCCTGTTCACAAAACTCCTACCAAAGACCCTCCCAAGCTAACGTCCTACTCATCCAGGGCCTGGTCCATGTGTGGAGTTCCATGCCAGCCAAGGCTGTGTAGGCAGACACTATCTCAAACTAAATAAATGTTCTGGTACCTCCACACCCAGTTCCGGTTCTCCATCTCATCTGGTCAGGTCTCTGCTCACATAGTTTATGAAAGGAGGCTATCCTGTCATCTGGGTTGAAAGCTGCATGAGCCTTCTTGTTCACCTGACACTCTACCCCACACATCCTGCTCTATGGTCTTGATAGGTGCCCACTCTGAAGACCTGAAATTCGATGCCAGCTTAGTTTGCCAGCTCCTGAGAGGTGGTGGCACTTACAGGAGATGGGATCTAGGAGGAAATTCCCTAGGCGTGCCCTTGAAAGTGGTATTGGGGTGCCAGTACCAGTCTGCCTCTCCTTCACCCCCGGATGGATTTCTGGCCAACATGGGCTGAGCGAGCCCACCGTGTACTCCCACCGTGACTCACCGACCTGTCACAGAGGCCAAGCCACCACAGAGTGAAGCCTCTGAGATCATGAGCCAAAACAATCTTCTCCTTTGGGGTTTGATGGTGGCAATAAAATAAATGAATAATGTTTTCCTTTTTTTTAAAGAAAATAGAAGAGTGAAGACTTAGACCTTGGGTTTTATTAAATAACATTTGTGAATGTTGGCACATGGCACTGGGGGTGAACCCTGGCATAAAAACATTTTAGTAAGTAACATCAATTTACCCATAACGAAAATCTTTACCCACAATTTAAAAACATACAATTATTGCCTCTAAGTAAATAAATTAGGGGGAAAATACTTCTATTAAACAACTTAAATTATTTGAATCCCAAATCCACTATGTGTACCCTAACTTAGATGAATAATACTTTTGTTTGCTTTGGTTTTCAAGCTAGGATTTCTCGGTGTAGACCAGGCTGGCCTAAAATTCAGAGATTCCTCCTGCCTCTGCCTCCCAAGTGCTGGGATTAAAGGTGACCACCACCACAACTAGCAGATGAAATAATTTTATCACCCATAAAAATAGGTTGCCTTTCATTCTACTCAGCAATGTATATAGACGCTCAAACACAGGGCATGATCTCAGGTGCCTTTCTTAAGAGCCCCAGGACTCCCAGGACAGCCTGGAAAGAGCTGACAATGACCTTGCACTCCGGCCGCCGGCCTAGGAGTACTGCCACACCCAGTTTATTCAATGCTAGGAATGGAACCCAGGGCTTTGTGCATAGGCAGGCAATCTGCCAACCCAGCTACATTCCAATCTTATCCTTTCTTTAAAGAAAAAAACAAGTGTGTGTGTGTGTGTGTGTGTGTGTGTGTGTGTGTGTGTGTGTGCGCGCGCGCGCGCGCATGCGTGTACCTGTTTGCCTGAATGAGTGCAGTGTCTGTGGAGGCCTGAGACAGTGGACCTTCTGGAGTTGGAGTTAAGGCAGTTAGGAGCTGATTGGCCCTGGGTCCTTAATTCTTGGCTCCAAAAGAACACTAAAGTGCTCTCAACTGCTGAGCCATCTTCTCAGCCCTGATCTTAGAATCCATCCGCTCTTCTACTGATGGTCTAGTGTGTTTTTCCCTGAGAGAAGGAGGTCAACGCTTCACCCTCTGGTCAAGATTACACCAGTAATCCCAGCACTCGGGAGGTAGAGGCAGGTGAGTTTGAGTTTGAGGCCAGCCTGGTCTACAAAGTCTAGGACAGGCAAAGCTACACAGAGAAACGCTGTCTGGAAAAACGGAAAACTACAAAAGATGTAAGGTTTCATGAGCATACCCTGTGCTGGGTCAGAACAGCTGGAAACCGTGGAAGGAACAAACAGGTGATCCACGGGGGCATGGGTTCAACCTCAGACCCAGGACCATGCACACAATCGCTTGCTCCCTCCCAAATGGCTTAGCTCTCTTTTTCTTCACAATTCAGGGAGCAATTATGAGACTAAAGGGGATCTGGGCCACAGTCCCACAGTCTCTGCCTCGCTCTGCTGTTTTCCCCTGAGGGAAACAGCCCCACCTAACTCAGCACCGTCACCTGTGTGACTCAGAGCAGAACCCATGGAGCCTCCTCAGCCATGTGGCATGCAGGGCACACCAAGGCGGCATCCTCAAGCCCCAGACCCTGCGGTGGCCTACGTCGTTTCCGGAGCTGCCTTCCTGATTTATACAGCAGTTGTTCCCCCTCTTCCGTCCACAGCAGTGATTCCAGAACAGGATGTGGCTCATAAATCTCTCCTCTGAGCTCACCTACCACCCACTGGACGCTTGTTATAACAAGAGTGGTTAGCTCCCAACCCCCTCGGTGTAAACCCCTCAGAAAGGTCAAAGTTCTGCTCTGAGATCTTTGTCCATCAGAGGAACCACCATACCTCAGCAACAAGGACCACAAAAATTCTACAAAGAACTATGAAGGAATGCCAACTTATATTTTAAAAGATTCTAAATCCAGGCTTTTTTTTTTTTTTAAGGAGAGGCAGGGTAGAGGACACCTGCAATCTGAGTATTTTGAGAAAAGGAAGCAAGAGGGATAAGAATTCAAGGTCATCCTTGGCAAAGTTTGGGGCAAGCCTGGGCTACATACATGATAGCCTGTCTACAAATAAGTAGGCAAACAACAGAAAACAAAGCAAACACGTCAACAGTGATGGTTTTAAATTATCTATTCGTTTATTATGTACCATACCTAGGTGCACTGCCAGGCCTTAAAGAGTTTTCCAATTTTCCTGAGGCTGTGACCCTTTAGTACAGTTCCTCATGCTGTGGGGACTGCCAGCCATAGAATTATCCTCGATGCTATCGCATAAGTGTAATTCTGCTACTGTTATATCATATCTGATATGCAGGATATCTAATATGTGACCTGGCTGAGAACCTCTGCCTTTGAGAGGTAAAGCTCATGTCCTTAAAACTGTCTTGGCTGAGGCTGGAGAGATGGCTCAGGGGTTAAGAGCACTGGCTGTTACTTCTAGAGGTCTTGAGTTTAATTCCCAGCAACCACATGGTGGCTCACAACCATCTATCATGAGATCTGGTGTGCAGGTGTACATGCAGACGGAACATTGTATGCATAATAAAAAATCTTCAAAGTCTTTGCTCATCCCAGCACTCCAGAAGGCAGAGGCAGGCCTGTACTTTTTCCAGGAGGCTTGCCTGTACTTTAAAGCGATTTGGTTTTGTAAGTCCAGTGAACACAAGTAGGTGAGTGCTCACACGATTCTGCAGATTTCATACTTGGGCCGTCAACAGTTGGGTCAACAACAAGTAATTATGTTCACAGTGACAGGCTTTGACACAAGCTAACCAATTAGTAACAGAACAAAAACTTCGGATTGTTTTTGCAAGAAAGGTCAAATGAATACCTCCCTCCCTCCTCCTCACTCCTCTCCATGACAGCGGCACATATGCACAAACACACAATTAACAATAAAATAACTCTTTAAAAAGTCACACACCTACTGTCACTATCTCTTCCTGGCTACTGGGGTGCCAGCTCAGACAGGTGCTCCACAGGGCTGATGCACCCCATCTCAGACCTGACCCGCTCTAGCTCCCAGTGATCCCTAACTTCCCGTCTACGAGACTGGACAGTTTTGACACTACAGTATCTGCACAGCCTTGCTGAATGTGTAGCTTAACTCTGGTTATCACCTTGAGGAGAAAGAACCACCATGCAGAATCCGCCTGTCCCTGCCTCCCAAGTGCTGGGGTCAAAGACATGCACCACCAGCCGGTTTTAAATGGCAGCACACACCTTTAATTCCAGCACCTCAGAGGGAGAGGCGATGGGTTTCCATGAGTTCCTAGGTGTGTCTAGTCTATGTAGTGAGTTCCAGACAAGCTGAAGAGACACTGTCTCTGGGGCTGGACAGATGGCTCAGAGGTTAAGAGCACTGGTTGTTCTAAAAGTCCTGAGTTCAATTCCCAGCAACCACGTGGTGGCTCACAACCATCTATAATGAGATCTGGTACCCTCTTCTGGCCTGCAAGCATAGAGTACTAGATCTTAAAAGAAAAGACTGTCTCGGAATAATAACAAATATTGTTGTTGTTATCATTATTATCATTATTATTATTATTATTATCATTATTATTATTACTAAAAGGCATGCACCATCCATAAAACTAGCACCTGCTGGGCTATTGTTTTGTTTTGAGACAGGGTCTCACTATCTAGCTCTGGCTGTGCTAGAACTCACTTTGTAAACCAGGTTGATCTCTATCTGCTAGGTTTTTTGTTTGTTGGTTGGTTAGATTGGTTTGCTTTGGTTTTTTATTTTTCCAGACAAGGTTTCTCTGTGTAGCCCTGGCTGTCCTAAACTCAAGGTTAGGGTTAGGGCTGTAGACCAGGTTAGCCTTGAACTCAGAAATTCACCTACCTCTGCTTCCTCAGTGCTGGGATTTAAGGCATTCACCACCACTGCCTGGCTTGCTGAGGTTTTTTTCTTTCTTTCTTTTTTTTTTTTTTTTTTTTTTTTTTTTTTTTTTTTTTTTTTTTTTTTGTTGCTGCTGTTGTTGTTTTAAATACACTTAGCCCTATTTTTACTGTACAGATAAAAAACAATTTAAAAGTTCTCCCAGCTTTACACATCTCAAGAGAGGGGATTCAATTCAAATCCAAGTCTGACTAGTTTTGAGTTCCTTTTCTGGAAGAGGCAGTGGTGGGGTTTGGGAGGCTGATTAAAGTAATCTCATCCAGTCTTGCTGGTCAGAGGCAGAGAGAAAATGCCACAGCAGTGCTGAAGTCTGTTCCAAACCCGCACTCATTCCTCCTTTCTGTCCTCCACATTTGTCCCTTAGCAGGGAATTTTGCTTTATGTTGTTTTGATTTGTTTTGTTGGGTTGGTTTAGTTTTTAGAGAGACAGGACTTCTCTATGTAGCCCTGGCTGTCCTGGAATCACGTTGTAGACCTGTAGGCTGGCCTTGAACCCAGAGATCCATCTGCTGAGATTAAAGATGTGTGCCACCATCCCCCAGCAGAGAATGTATTTTTCACACTATTCTGCACTCTCATCTGTGAAACACTAGGTCCTGCTTGGAAGTCAGAACTCCTTTGATGCTTTTTTTTTTTTTTCCAGACAGGGTTTCTCTGTGTAGCCTTGGCTGTCCTGGACTTGTAGACCAGGCTGGCCTGGAATTCACAGAGATCCTCCTGCCTCTGCCTCCCTGAGCACTGGGATCATAGGCGTGTGCCACCTTGCCTGGCTCAGTACTCCATGCTCAAAGTAAGGAGATTTTCTATCTCAGACATCAAGAGGCCGCTGGGGGAAAGTTAAGTCTCTGCCGGATGTTGACAGACAGTCTAAGAGAGGAACAGCTGCACAGCGTAACCGTTGGGAGCTGATTGATCGGCGAGCCACCACCTGGCACCTGTGTGGGGCTGCACAGACCGAAAATACCCTTAGAAACACACCACCCCGTGTGTGTGTGTGTGTGTGTGTGTGTGTGTGTGTGTGTGTGTGTGCGCGCACTCGCATGCTCACACACATGCTTGTGAACAGTTTTCGGAGAGTCTAGGCAGGACAGCTGCCTCCTCCCTTAGATTTTTGTACTTAGCCTTTTCCTCGCCATATGGCCTGTCAGCCACCTCGGCTCCCTCCCACCCTAATCAGCTTCGTGGCTTCCCTGGAAGGGTGCCTGGCTGTGGCAGCCACGCTGAATCGATCCCCTAGGAACAACCTGCTCTCCAGCACTCATTAACAAGGCCTGGAAAGGCAGCTGGCCCAGGAGGATCCAGCACAGTTCTCCGAGGGGCAGGTGGGAGCGGGCAGCAGTCCCTGCCTCCTGCTCCCAAGCAGCTCCTGTGCAGCTGGGCTGCAGTTGAGCTGCTAGGGGCCCAGTAACAGCAGTGGGTTTCATGCCAGGCGAGGTGGCTCAGGCCTGTAATCTTAGCACTAGGGAGACTAAGGCAGGAGGACTGCTGGAGAGTAGTTCTAGGCCACCCTGGGCTAGAGTGAGATCCTGTTTCAAAATCTAGCAATAAACATTAGGAGGGTAGTAAGGAAGATAGTGTAACTGTCTGCCACACATTAATCAATTTGTTCTTTTATCACCTACAAAATGTAATTCTATTAGTTGTTAGGTTGAAATGAAAATATACCTCCCCCCCAAACCCCGAACAGTCAGAGCTAGAATGAAACCCTGCATAACAGAGAGAAAGAAAGAGACAGGGCAGAGGGGGAGGGAAAAAGAGAGGGAGGGAGAAAGGGAGGGAGGGCTAAGAAATTCTCAGCACAGAATCTGGCTGTGCCCACTAAATATTAGTTGTTCTAGGGCTCAAAAGGATACTCAGTGATTCTGCACTTGCCTAGGGAGCCCTGAATTTTAGCTCCAACCCTGTTAAAAAGTAATTTTGCTATCTCTGTGGCATCTACACTCTAAACACTGCTGGGTGTGCATAGCTAATAATATGCATCACTAGCTAGCTGGTGTTTCCCAGCCTCCCTCTCAAGGTGGATGAGGCAGCCTTGAATACAGCTGCGCACACCTCGGCTGGGCCGTGTTTTTCCTGCGGCTCTTACAGGAACTGCAAGCTCTCCTCCAGCTGTGACCTCTCTGCTCCTTCCTCCACTCTCCTAGCTCTTCTGGAACTCAGACGGGGCCTATTACCAAACATTTGCAAGGGCAAGGAAGCATTAGCGCTCTTAGCGGGCTCAGGCAGGCTTTGGCCTCCAGCTTGGAATCCTGCGAGGCTAGGACAGAGGAACCAAGTGGACGGCGGGGGACTTCGGGGCTCCCAGAGCGTGCTCTGTGTGGACCTTAATGTTGTTTTCAAAACCATAATCGGACCCAAATGCTACCACATACGAAGCCCTTAACTACATCAAAGAAACCCTCTCGTCAATCTTTGAGGGAAAACTTCACAGTTGCCTTTGGGTCGCGCTCATATAATGCGGCTTCACTTAACGGCTGCTCTCCATCCCGCGTGGGTCTCCTCCGGTGCTGGGGGCGGACTGGGAAGGGAGCGATGGAGGCCTCAGTCTTCCCGATGCATCGGGACTCAGCGTCCCACCATGCCCGGCCTCACTGTAAGAACAACAGGGATCCCCGCGGGGCCACCCGGTGCAGGGAACACTTTCCAAGGACCCAGCCGCAGCGCAGGCCCCTGGGGTAACCTCGGGGACAGCCCACAACCGTTCACAACCCTTCCAGGAAGAACAGCCCCACACTCGCCACTAGGAAACCCTGTTTTCTTTTAATTAGGGGGTAAAAAAAATCTAGAGGTCACCCTCAGCTTTGTTTACAAGTGAAGAGTCCAGCGGGCCCCCATCTATCACCCCCGGGGACTCTTTCACACTTTGATGTGAAAAGAGTCGGGGCCCATTGTGATTTTCAGCCACTCCGACCCGCCGTCCTTTCACTTGCAAACGAAGCCCAGCCCCCAGTAAGAACCAACTGTCAGAAAAAAATTCATTGCCTCTCCTGCCAATTATTTATCGAACACAGGGGAGAATCCGCCTTGGGGTCTCTCAGGGAGAGGTCCCCAGCGCTCGGCCGTGCATTCCCGAGCAGTCAGCCTGGAGTGGAGCCTCTCCCCAGCCCCACGGGGAGCAACCTCGTGCTCTGAGCAGCCCATCTGGAACAACTTTCTCTTGCTTTTATGTTTCCCTAGAAAGCCCAAGGCATCTAACCTTACAGACCCTTCCTCCCTTCCAGCAAGGCGGCGATTGTCTGCTGTGTGCAGGACGCAGCGGCCTACATTCGGGGCTGGCGGCCACCATACTTCTTCAGACCCGCACTCCCTCTCGCCAGCCTTACCTGGGGAACTTCCCTTTCCAGAATTTTCAACATTTAGAGAAATCTAAAGTAGCTAAGAAGCCTGCGGGGGGGGGGGGGGGGGGAGTAGACAAAAAGAGGAAGGCGCCCAGCAGGAACTTTTGCTGTGGTTTCTGTTTGACTGTTTTTGAGAGAGGGTCTCTCTTCATACAAGCTGTCCTGGAAGGGACTATGTAGACCAGGCTGGCCCTAAACCCAAAGACGCACCACCCTCTGCCTCCTGAATGCTGGGATTAGAGGCGTGTGCCACCACACCCAGCAGATTATTTTTTTTAAGTAAATGTTTTAAATTAAAGCACACCATTTTTTTTTTTTAATTGGCTATGGCAAACTTTAATTCCAGCACTCTGGAGGTATAGACAGGCACATCTTTGAGTTCAAGAACAGCCTGACCTACATATTGAGTTCCAGGCCAACTGGGGCTACACAGTGGAGACCCTGTTACAAGAAAAAAAAAAAAAAAAAAGAAACAAATTACAGTTTTTAGCCAGTCATCCTGGAGCACATGGGCAATCCCAGTGTTGAAAACATGGAGGCATGGTGGTGAGTTTCACGCCGGCCTGGGCTGCACAGCAAGGCTGCCTCAAAAATTATGGGACAATTAAATACACTCTTTAAAATGTGCTTCCAAGTATTTACTGTGTGTGTGTGCCGGAGGCGGCTTAGGGAAGCAGGTTCTCGACCCCTGTGCCAGGTCAGCAGGCAGCAAGCACTTTTACCCACTGAACCATCCCGTGGACAAACAGACACTTTTGGAAGCACACTGTTCCGAGGGTGGAATTCAGTGGTGAGCCTCCCACCAGAAAGCGCAAGGCCGGGCACCGTCTGAAGAGAGACGGCGCCGGGGACCAGCAGACGATTTTAAGCAACTGTCTTCATCTTGACTCTGGCCCAGCTTCTGAGTTAATTTCCATTCTTCAGGGAACAGGCAATAAAAATCACAAAGCTTCTCAGCCTCGGGGCATGGACATGTAGAGCTAGCAGCAAGCTATGGCTGGGCAGTCCCATGTACTTGTAGGAAGCTCTGCGGCATCTCTCCCTCCTCTCTAGGTAAGATTAGCCAGTTTCAGACAATGCCAATGCCAGGTGTGGAGAGCCAGGCTTCGGGGTGTGGGGAGGAAAGCGGCCCGGTAACCCCCACCTGACGATCACCTCTGTACACTCCGTCAATCCCCCCCCAGAAGCAAACAAACAGATACAGATGTGGAAGATAAGTGTCCTTGGGCAGTTGGCTCCCTCACCCCATAATGAGCAAGAAACGGGCTCCAGATGAGGATCTGGCACAGGGGACCCACTTCAGGTCTTAAGGCAAGACACAGCAACTTCAAGACATTTCATGAGCCTCTGAGGGTCAGGTGTGGTTGTGCTCGCCTTTAATCCCAGCACATGGAAGTCAGAGCCCATCAAAGTTTCAGGCCAGCTTAATCGACACAGCCAGTTCCGGGCCTGCCAAGGCTGCAAAGTGAAACCCCATCTCCAAACGACAAAAGAGAAACCGTGTACCTACGATTACTTCCTCTCTCTGTTGCTTTTAATAAGGCATGTTTAGGTCACTACAAAAATTTATTAACACCCTGACTAAAGAAATATATGCTGTCTATCTTGTACCAATTTCTTTTTTTTTCTTTTTTTTTTTGGTTTGTGGGGGGGGGGGGGGCAGAGTCTCACTGTGCGGCTTTGGCTGGCCTGCAACTTCTCTATTTAGACCACCAGACAGGCTTGGGACTCACAGAAGATCAGCCTGTTTCTACCTCCTGGGTGCTGGGATGAAAGGTGTCTGCCACACCATGTTGGGGTGGGAGGCAACACCAGGCCCACTGTCTATTTAATTACGTGTGTGTTGGGAATAGAACCTATGGATGTTGGATCTTTACAAAACCGTGCGTTATTACATTTGTTTGTTGTCTGCCCGACCAGATGGAAGTCAGAGGGGGACGAAGGGTCTGTTCTCTCCTGCCACGTGGATTCTGAGGACTGAACTAGGCTGTCAGGCTAGGCGGCCCCCTTTGTACGCTGAGCCACCTTGCCAGACCCCTAGAAACTTTTTTAAAGATAACAAAACAGCGTCTCTCTGCACTGCTATCTGGGAAATGCCCGGGGCATTAGGACAAATTGGTCAAATTGGAAATGAAAGCACAAGGGGCCCTTCTGCTAATCCTTTTCCTGCAAGCTCCAAATGTTCCGGAGCCCAAAAATCTAGTGACTCCAGCATGCCCTGTGGCCTTGGTCACATACTCCTTGCGCCTTTGCTGTTTTCAGGAATAGAAGGACAGAACACAATAGCCATGATTTGAAATGATATCCCCAAACTTGTGAAAATCAGGGGGACGTGGAATTGAAATTCCAACTAATGCTGGTCCCTGAATTCTGAAGGAAGCTCTCAGCCAGTGTCACAGCTAAAGCTGTTCAGAAAGAGGATCCCTTCCTGCTTTAGCATCCAGCAGGAGCCAGACACCTGCAATCTACTCATTCACACCTGAGCATATAGGGCGGCCTGCACTGGGACTCGATTAAGTCATCAGCTTCCGGTTGCCAGCATTTGAACAGCTGTGGCTGAAGGCAGTGAGGCGAGCCACATGCAAATGAACCTGAAGCCACCTTCTGACTCTTAGAATAATCTGTAGATGACCCTGGACACAGCTGCCTCACAGTACACAACTCCTCCGCCCAAACAAAACCACACCCACATTATTTACAGTAGAAGAAAAGCACAACCTAAATGTGAACAGTAAAGAAAAAATACCTACTCAGGCAGTCGGCATATTATTTGGCAATAAAAATGAATGAAATGAAAACATGCTACAACACACATGTACCTTTGTATGAACCGCCCAGAACAGACAAAAGGCTCAAGCTGATGAATGCTTACATACCATTAGGAGGTGGGGATGAAGAATGGACTACAAAAAAGTAGCTTTGGCTATTAGTGATGAGGGCATTCCTGAGAGTGGAGTGGGGGACATGGCACAGCAGTTAAGAGCACTGGCCACTCTTTCGGGGATGCTGGTTCAGCTCTCAGCCCAGCATGGGGACCTCCTCCAGCCTCCCTGGGCACCAAGGCACATAATGCATATACAGATATGCAGGAAAATATCCACATGCATAAACTTAAATAAATATTAAAATATAAAACTGGACTAAAAGTGTTAACCTGTATACTTAAAACAGGTATAAATTACACCTCAATTAAGTTTGTTACAGAAGAGTAAATACTATGGAGAAAAGTAAATACTATGGAAGAATGTTTTTTTTTTGTTTTGTTTTGTCTTGTTTGGGTTGGTTGGTTGGTTGGTTTTGGTTTCAGTTTTTGAGACAGGGTTGGTTCCTCTGTGTAGCCCTGGTTGTCCTGGAACTCACTCTGTATGCCAGGCTGGCCTCAAACTCAGAGATCCACTTGCCTCTGCTGGGATTAAAAGTGTGTGCCACCACGACCTGCCTTCCCCTGCCCGCCTGTTAAGTGAGCACATACATAGGACTACCAACTGCTGTGCGCCTTGTTTGTTTGGGAAGACTAATTTATGGAGTATAAGGCAGTAGGGAGGGGAGTGGATAGCCTGTGCCTCATAGGTCGCTTTCCTGGTCAATCTCCTGTTAATGAGGTTCCTGGAGAAGCTCATCCTTCTTTCCAGGGTGTCAGCACTAACCAGAACCTCCCCCTTGAGGGAGAATTGAAGGTAGCAGAAAGGCTCCTACCTCCTTGGCCTGAGAGGGAAATCAGTGTCAAAGACTCAGGTGCACGATGCTCTCTCTCTACAATTTAATCCCACCCCCCAAATTAACTGAGCATTCAGAAAATACTTCTAAAAACAAAACAAAAAAAAAAAAAAAAAATCCTTCCTGTCTGGGATAAACCCCAAAGTAAACCTTCTCCCCCCATCCCCCAAAATACACCTTCTCCCCCCAACCCCCAAAGTAAACCTTAAGCCTTCAGACTGGACTGACTCATTCAGAGCTCTATGGGACAATGACACAAACCTGCTAATTAGCCACATGTTTCTGGTGTTCTGTGCCAGCAGCAGCAGCAGCAGCAGCAGCAGCAGCAAGTAGCAGCATGACTCTTGCAAGTTAGGTCGGAAACTACTTCACTTGGAAAACTCTGGAACCTTCTTTACACTCCCATCCCATATTTCCAGGGGCTACAATGCTAATCGCTATTTCATTAATTTAAAAAAAAAAAAAAAGAAAGAAAGAAAGAAAAGTGGCTAAGGGCCATTAATCTCTTCTGTAAGAATGTAGCACTTAGGTCCCTGGTTTACAGGCCCTGGGAAAATCTGCCTGAATAATGGCTGTTAATCGGCTTAACACCTTGTAGCTTCCTCAGTAACTAGCGCTCTTCTCTATTGAGGAGGGTTGCACAGTGTTGCCCGGCTTTCTGCAGGAGAAAGCCACCACTGACCAGATCAGAGGTCGCAAAGTGCAAGCCCTCCAGGTTCCCTGACCACTGAAGCGCTTACCAGCTCCCAAATTACAATGCCACCCTTCATGGCAGACAGTTAAGTCATTCCCCAGCAACCTGATAAGACTCTGAAAGAAAAAGTTATCCTTCTCAGCTATGAAGCAAATATTTCCTGAATATCTCTCGGCTTCACTCTGGTTCCAGTGTCGTACTTGGGCCCAGTCCTGGAGTATAATTTGGCACATACTATGAAAAACTTAACCTTTAAGATTCACAAAAAAAAAATGAAGAGATGTGGCAATTGATAAGGAAGGATGACAACAACAACAACAAAAAAATCAGTCTCATGAGTGAAATAAGGTCAAAAAGTTCTGCTCCAGTAAGAGGGGAAAAACAATCATCAGAAACTCCAGTCAGAACCGCACAACTCAAAGACGAGATGATTGAAAATGTGGCTTGAATTTGAACTAGCTATTCACACATCCATTTGTCTTTATCCATATGAGCCTTTCCATCTAAAGCAGCGGTTCCCGTCCTGTGCAATGACCCTTTCACAGGGGTCATCTAAGACCATCAGAAAACATGGATACTGGCATGATGTGTGAGAGTAGTAGAATTAAGGTTATTAAGTAGCATCAAAAATAATTTTATGGTTGGGGGTCACCACAATGTGAGGAACTGTTTGCATTAAAGGGTTGCAGGCATTAGGAAGATTGAGAACCACTGCTCTACAGGGTATCTGGAAGCCTGGTAGGATGGCTCAGTGGGTAAAGGTAAGCCAAGCCCAACAACCCGAGTCCCATCCCTAACTGACACAGCGAGGAAGAGAATCAACTCACGAAAACTGTCCTTTGACCTCTCCACATATTCTGTATCCTGTACTGCCTATGTATACAGAAAGAGAGAGAGAGAGAGACAGACTACAGAGCCACACAGATACATACAAATAAATGAATGTAACAAGAAAAACATGTTTAAAATATTGCCCTGTCTCAACAAAACAAAACAAACAAACAACAGTCTCTTCCAAACATTCTCCACAGAGCCCTGGCTGTCCGGGAACTAGCTCTGTGGACCAGCCTGGCCTCAAACTAACACGGATCCCACTGCCTCTCCTCCTAAGTGATGGGCATAAAGGTGTGTGCCCTCACCACCTGGTTTTAATAGTCTCTAAAAAAGTAAAAAGAAAAAGAAATTATCAGCCAGGCGTGGCGGTGCAGTGCATGCTTTTAACCTCCTTAGAGAGACCTGCTTCTAAAACAAGACAAGGATTGATTGATTTCTTTATTTTCAGGCAGGTCTCACTAGCTGGCCTCAAATTCTCTATGTAGACCACCAGGCTGGCCTCAAATGCACAGAGATCTGGCTGCCTCTATCTCCCAGGTGCTAGAATTAGAGACGTCCGTGCCTGTGCCAGGCGATTTGAAATTATGTACATATGAATGCTTGTGTGGGGTATGGGAGCACAGGTGCCTTCAGAGGCCAAACGTGGGCATCCGTCCCCAGGAGCAGGACTTATAGGCAGTTTAAAGTCACCCGGAATAACTGTTAGGGACCAAACGGGTCCTCTGCAAGAGCAAGAAAACATAGTCCTGAGATATCTCTTTTGCCTCATTTTATTTTATTTGAAACATGGGGTCTCATGTAGTCCAAGCTAGCTCCAAACTCTGCATCTTCTAATCTTAGCCTCCTGAGTGCTGAAATTATAAGCATGCAGGTTTATTTTCTTTTTTGTTGTTTTTCTGTTTGTTGAAATGGTCTCACTACGTAGTGTTGGCTGACCTGAAACACACTACGTAGACCAAGCTGATCTGGAACTCACAGAGATCAGCCTGTCTTGGCCTCCCCAGTGCTGAGGTTAAAGGTGTGCTCTACCACACCCAGATAATTTTCTTGTTGATAGTAAAATTGATAGAATGTACTTAGCTGAGCGTGGTGTCGCATACCTTTAGTTCCAGCGCTGGGGAGGTAGAGGTAAGTGGATCTCTGAGTTTGAGGCCGTCCTGATCTGCAGACCAAGATCTAGAGCACCCAGGCCCACAGAAAATCCCGGTCTTAAAAAAACAGTAACAACAACATATACCTAGGCTGTACATACAGATGGATCAAAACAGTTAAAGAGCAAAGATACTGAATGGCTTGCACGTTAGGTGGCCCAAGACAACCAGATGGATATAACTGGGCATCAATTATCCAGAACTGTAATGTAACAAGGCTTTGCCTAGAGCCAAGTGACAAAGTAGATTGGTAGGAAGAAGTCTTGCTGACCTGTAGGCTAAGGAGATCATCATCTTGACATTATGGTAAAAGAAAAAAAAAAAAAGAAAAAAAGAAAAAAAGGAAGGAAGGAAGGAAGGAAGGAAGGAAGGAAGGAAGGAAGGAAGGAAGGAAGGAAGGAAGGAAGCCACCGGGGGCTCAGACCAGAGAACTGATATCTTACCTAAAAGAGTTATG
This sequence comes from Psammomys obesus, assembly GCF_907164565.1. Taxonomy (NCBI): domain Eukaryota; kingdom Metazoa; phylum Chordata; class Mammalia; order Rodentia; family Muridae; genus Psammomys; species Psammomys obesus. The sequence continues at coordinate 890,766 of NW_026596155.1, forward strand.
ACTATTCAAACCCACAAACCCACAGGGTACAAACCTATACAGTCCCAGGCCTCAGGAAGTCAAGAGGGCCAACCTGGGCTGTGGGCCAGCCTAGGATATATGAGACTCTTTTTCAAAGCCACCGCGGGGTTGGAGAGATTTCTTGGTGATTCAGTACACATACTGACTGTGCAGTTGACCAGAGTTCCCAGCACACACACTGGCAGCTCACAACCACCTGAAACTACAGCTCCAATACTTCTAGCCTCTAAAGTGCACCTACGCTTACACACACACACACACACACACACACACACACACACACACACACACACAATCTTTTAGATGTGCTGAGTCACATGCATTCAATTCTACATGACTGTGGTATGTAGCATCGAAATCCAGGGTTCCTAAAACTGAAAATTCTCAAGAAAAGATGGAAATCTAGATTGCTATATAAAGGTATCTGCAGATAATCCTTCTCTTGGAATGCTGCAAAGGGCCAAGCAAGCCCATATGTAGACCAGATCCACCACGCAGGCCACCAGCTTACAAATTCTCATTTAGAAGCAAAAACTGAAAGCGCTTAAATGTCAGCTAAGAATACAGGCCATTATTCTTACAGACGCAGAGTGTGAAAGACCTTTGGAAGTACAGTCAAAACCGATCTATAAAGGACGAGACATTTATGCAAAAATCCAAAACTTATGTGTAGCCAAAATTATGAACACACTTAAAGACAAATGAGGGTGGTTTTCCACCAAGGTCTTAGAAGGTACCATGTTGTCTCTGTAGTGGGAGAGGGGAACATACAAGGTTTCACACCAGGACCACCAGAATCACAGCACCAAATTCCATAAGTGGTCCTCAAAGGGAGGAAGCAGAACAGACATGGTTTTCCGTTTCCAGGCTCCATCCGTTCTTACTCAGTAGGTACTGAGTAGTTTGAGCCGCATTTTTTTTTTTTAATTTTTAGTATGTTTTGAATATCTACTTTAAGTAACTTATCCATATTACTGAAAATTCTTTCTGGATGTCCACTGAGCTATTCTTCAAGACTGCATCAAAAAGTTAGCACACATCACAGAGGTAGTACCCTGACAAATTATCACTTGTCACTTTGCAAAAAAAAAAAAGGCCTCTTCTACACTGCACTTGTCGAGTAGAAAAGATGAGGGAGGAGAAGAGGCAAGTATTAAAGGATTCCATCCATGGAGGCACACAGAAAGACTGGAACAGGTGTGTCTATAAAACCAGTGACATGTGGCCCGAACACAGAATTTGATGATCTGGCTAAGAGTCTCACTTTTCCCTCACTCTATGTCCCTGTTTGATTCCAAACTTCTAGGACCCCCTCCCCCCATTCGGGCCTTATCACACCTGATTAATAAATCCCCAGGGATCTGCCTGTCTCTGCCTCCCAAGCGCTGGGGTTAAAGGTGTGGAGTGCCACCATGCGTGGCTTACTTGCTTGGGTTTTTGAGACAGGGTCTTGCTATGGGCCAAGGTGGCTTCAGACTCCAGAGTGCTGGAGTTACAGGTAGGCATTGCCATGCCCAGCTGCAGCTTCTTAGAGGAGCAGATCTGAAGTTCAATGTCATTTTAAATTTTAAACTCACCTGCTGCCGCTGCTGTCCTTAAAAGCCATTGCTGCTGTCAGTGGGTGGCACTCATCTGGAAGAGAGAGAGATTGCAAACGTCAGCTCAGAGTAAACATACCGGTACACCCAACTTGCAACACCGCAGAGACAAAATTCAGAGTTCACCTTTGAATTAGGAAACGGCTCTTCAAAAATACGAATAGCTAAGAAATATTGTAAAAAAAGAAATGTTCATTATCTTTGGCCATCGGGGAAATGCCAAATGAAACTTTTTTGAGATGTCATGCTAACACAGAATGGCTAAGATTAAGGAAGCAAAAGGCAGCAAACGTTGGTGAGGAGGCAGAGACCCCTCATGTGCTGTTGGGAGGACACATTGGTGCAAACAAAATGGAAATCAATGTGGCAGTTCCTCAGGACACCAGAAATAGATCCACCATGTGACCCTGCTTTACCACTGGCATATACCCAAAGAACTCTATTTCCTGCTAGAGAGATGCCTGCTCGTCCATGTTGCTCATGCCCTCTATCTGTGGGCAGAGCTAGGGCCCAGGGAAGGCAAGGCCTGGATGCCCATCAACTGATGGATGGATGTGATGAAAACGTGATAAACATTTATAATGAAATTCTGCTCGGCTGTAAAGAGAAGCAAACTGTAGGTAAATGGTTGAGCTGGAGAAAATTATACTGAGTGAAATAACCCAGTCCCAGAAAGACAAATCCGGCATGGCCTCACTCATAGGTAGGTCTTAGCATGAACTCTTAGGGTTTGTGTGCTCAGTTAGGAGAACCCACAGAGTATGGGGAAATTAGGGAAAGGACCATGGATGGGAAGACAAAGGAAGCTCTCAAGGGAGAGTGAAGAGTAGCATAGAGGTGGTGGAAAGAGAGGAATAATGGCGAGAGAGCTTAAATTGGGAGAGAGACGGAAGGGTAGAGCAGAGGAGGGCATTGGGGGAGGGGAAAGGACATATAGAAACCTACCCTTATATAAACTTCCATATATTTAATATGGAATTTCATTGGACCTAGTGCCAGGTCTGGGATACCTCCCCCGAGTTGTCCGACTCCCCCCCCCCCCAAAGAATACAGCCTATTGTCATGGTTTAGGTTGCCCACCAGAACTTCATGGTAAGACCCCATTGCTCAAGACGCAGCATATTTGTCCCAGGGCTGACTGGGACGCTTTCTCCAGCCAGCTAGCCTTCCTAGTGCTGGAAGGTGCTATCCATGCTGCTGGGAGGGGAAAAAAATCATTCATGGTCCTTTTCAGCTACAAACTCCGAGAGCTGGAACTCCAATACTGACCTGTAACAGAAAAATACGCCCACAAACCTAACAGTAGGCAAGTATTATGCTGCAACCTGCTGGTTTCCGCTTGGGTTCCAGGCCTCCCTACAGCAAAGAACACACACGTAGTCCTGTAAATCTGACCCAGAATCCATGGTTCGGGAGCCCACAGTTTGGGTGGGCAGATCCAGTACTGTGTGTGAAACAGGGTCTCACTGTGGAGCATGGGATAGCCTGGAACTCAGTATTGTAGATCAGGCTGGTCTAGAACTCGGAGATCAGCCTGCCTCTGCCTCTCAAGCGCTGGCATTAAAGACGTATGCCATCACAACCAGCAAACTCACTACTATTATCCTGTTACACGGACATAGTACCAAGCTTGCCTGGAAAGTTGGATCTCTCCACCCACAGACAGTGACGCTCTCAGACCTCAGCAGAAGCTTTCTCTGAAGCCCAGAGACTGACGGAGGTCAGAGTGCTCACACACAAAGGAGCCAGAGGTCAGGGGGGACGGAAACATGGTCTTCTAGACTAGACGGGACCACTCTCTCAGGCCGTGTGCAGGACCAAGCCAGCCAATACGGCAGCAGGAACTGGAGAACACGCCCCGGGCTCCAGCTGAGGAGCTCTGGACAGTCAGTTTTCAAGGCCGGAGAGTGGGTTTTTAAGGGTGTGGCTCCCTGTGGGTCTCACACGTGCCAGCACGGGGGTCGGGGAAGCACAAACTGAAGTTTAGGGGATAGCAACAAAAAGAGAACAAGAAGTTTGGAGTAGGGAGATGGGAGACAGGAGTGGATCTGGGAGGAGTTGGGGCGCTCAAAATGTACTGCATGGCATTCTCACAGTAAAAATGTTTCAGAGAGAAAAATGGCTCCTCACTAATGTCACTAAACTATGCATGCACAAATAGCATATTTCAGAAGCCAAACATTACTATGGATTTTGAGACTACTACTCAAAGCCATTTTACAAAGGGGGGGGCAAAAGAAAAACAACTGTGCATAACCGTGCACACGAGGGAAGGAAATGCCATTTCTCTGGTGTCAACCTTGTGCCAACCATTATGTTAAGCCCTTTGAAAAATGGCTTCATGTAACAGTGCAATAAGCTTTTGAAGTAAACACTAATATCTTGCTTTGAAGAGAAACTGGGTTTGAAGCTATCAACCCAAGGTTGTGTTAGCAACTTAACAGGACTAAGAGGAAAAGGGAGAGAGTTCTGAGTGTGCAAGCAAAGAGCTGATCTTCACGTAAAATTGTAAGGCTCTCAGGGAAGAAAAAAAAATAGGGCAGGCATACGCCCAGCCCCTGTGCCATGCCTGCTGCTGCCTGGGCAGGGAAGGGAGTCCCAGTGCCTATAACTGCTAAACATGAATTCAACTTTTTTAAATGTATATTGGCTAGGCATGGAGGCACACACCTATAATTTGGTAGGAGTTTAATTAAGGCTGCACTAAGCTATATAGCAAGACCCAGTCTCGAAAATCAAGCAAATAGGGCTGAAGAGATGGTTCAGAGGTTAAGAGCACTAGCTGCTCTTCCAAAGGTCCTGAGTTCAATTCCCAGCAACCACATGGTGGCTCATAACCATCTATAGTGAGATGGTTAGTGAGGTGTCCTCTTCTGACATGTAGACACACATGCAGGCAGAATATTGCACATACAATAAATAAATACATACATACATACATAAATAATTTTTTAATCAAATAAGTCCAAATGGCAACCTCCTCCTCTTTTTCCTTCTTCAATTTTAAAATGTCTCAAAATCACTATAGCACAGTTTCCCAATCCTCCTGCCTCTATCTGCAACTAGTTGCAATTACAGGGTTAGAGTAAACTTCTTAGTGCATTCTCTGAAAATAGGCCTGGATTTTAGGAAAAGCCATTCTTTCTACAGTCTGGGCAGGCGGCCTCCATACTATCTGTGTGTCTAGGAATAACTTTCTAAGTAAACATCAGCAGCTGTGTCCTTTCCCTGCCTACAAATTGGCTGGACTTACGCTAACTTGCTTCACTGTTGCTGTTTGGCTTTGCTTCCGTTTTTTCTTCAAGCATTAGTAAAGACAAGGTAGGTTACCAAATTACCTCTATACTTTATCACTATTTGATACAAAGAGCACACTACATGAAATCTGTAATTGCCTGCTGTAATTACTTTTAACTGTTACAATTTCTTCTCAGGCTGAACCACCCGTTTGGAAGACTTCCTCCTTGGCAATGCTGATAAGGCCTTTGATGTCCCTCTTCATATAATTTAAACTGCTCACTTCCATGTTTCCATGCTGCTGGACATTATTTGCTACTGTTATCTCCTCTCCCAAAGGCTACAGTGTAGAGGTATGATCTCCCCTTCACTTATACCAGTGCAGCTGTGAGGTTTTCAGGGTCAGATATCTTTTAGAGTCACTCCTCCAGGCAGTTACAGTAGCCTTAGGCAAGTTCTACAATCTCCAGCTCCATATCCCTTTCCATCCTTCTCTCCTTCCCCCACATTGCCTCCCTTTCCCTTCTTTTCTCCCCCCTTCCCACTAATAGCTTACTTTCTCCTCCCTCCCTTCCTCTCTGCTCTCTTGCACACAGGAAATGATCAATAAAACTATCAGAATCATGCTGCATCATTCTTGATAACACTTCTGTAGAAGCATCTGAAGAGTCTACAGTGGCATTCCCATGTATGATTCTGCTGATTAAGAAGTCCAAACTATTGGCAGAGCAAGGATGCCAACGCTTAGGGCTCCCTGATGTCATTATCATATCACAATCTAGAATCACGTGGGTAGAGACTCTCAGTGAGGGGCTGTCTAGATCTGTGGACTGTGGTCCTGTCTGGGAGCACTATCTTAATTATGTTTTAACCAAGGTAGGAAGGCCTGCCCACCCACCATGGGTGGCACCATTCCTTAGGCAAAGAATGTTAGACCAGACGAGAAAGTGAACTGTGCACTGACATGCACACATTAATTAATTGCTCTTTGTTCTTGACTATGGAGGTGATGGGACCAGTTGCTTCAAGTTCCTGTCACCTTGACTTTTCCACAATGAAGGGCTGAAACCTGGAACTGTGTCTCTCCTAAGTCGCTTTTGTTATAGTGTCTTATCACAACAACAAACAAACGAACCTGATAAGACTCCTAGCTCCTGAACCAGGCAGTAGGCACGAGGGTAAAGCAAACACCCCTCCACCTCTCATGTCAGAAGGATGTGTGACAGGAGCTACACATGAAGAAGAAATGTTAAGCAAAATCAATATTCCATCCTAAGAGCTGCTATAGAGAAGACAGAACTAAGGCAGGATGCTGAAATTCTGTAGGGACGTTGAGTAGAAAATGCTACATTTGAGGACACAATTAACGGATGACAGAAGCAAGCCCTCGCTACCAACTCAAGACGGTCCTAGAGGCTGAGAAGGGGAACGATGAAGGAGTGCCAACAGCCCTGAGATTCATACTCGCAACTGAGCCGACCGGCTGGAGCTTTTCAAAAGCACAGAGGTAGGAGGAAGAAGACTACCTCAATATGGTCCGCATAGATAGTGTATGCATCAGGTGTAAGCTGAGGAGGAGCGAGGCCCCAAATAATCAGAAAATCGTTCTAATCACTGCGAAAAGAAACGGTGCACAGTTCAGGCTAGTATCTCTCTTTTTAAAACTGTCTTTCATTGTTGTTTGTTGAAACAGGGTCTCCCTATGCAGCTCTGGAAGTCACTAGGTAGAGCAGTCTGGCCCAGGATTCACAGAGATCTGTCTGTCTGCCTCTGCCTCCTGAGGACTGGAATCAAAAGAGCTCACTACACCCAGCAACTAGATTTATTTATTTTTATTGTATGTATATGTGTGGGAGATTTGCACACATGTATGTCTGTTTACCATGTGCATTCCTGGTGCCCAGAAGAGGGGACTGGGTCACCTGGAGCTGCAGTGACAGACAGCTGTGAGCCGCCATGTTGGTGCTGAGATTCAAACCCAGGTCCTCTGGAAGAGGAGCCAGTGGTCTGTCTTAACCATTAAGCCATCTCTCCAGCCCCCAGGTTAGCATTTCTTGTTCAAAGAATTATTTTTTAAAGGAATCATTCCTTAAAATACAATCACCTACATAGTTAAACTCTGTCTCAACCCCCTCCCCCCCAAAAAAAAAGTCACGTGAAGCTGGGCATGGTGGCACATGCCTATAACCATACTGCTTAGATGCTGAGGTAGGAAGAGTTCAAGGTCAGCGAGTCTAAGACCAGCCAGTGTTTTTGACCCATCCCTACCCTCCCCCAAGGGGGAGGGGGAGAAACAAACCAAAAAATAAAACATGTATCTATGTGTACTCATGTGGGGCTGGGAAGTAGCAGCTCAGCAATGGGGCACTTCCCTAGTATCCTGGAGGCCTTGCCCAATAAAAAAAAAAAAAGTGGTAACAACCTACCTCATATGACTGAATGCGCAAAATCAATTGTGGCACATCATCGTGAGAAGGTGACATCAAAAAGAATTAAATGAGTCAATTTTTTTAAAGATTTATTTATTATTATGTAGACAGTATTCTGACTGCATATACACCTGCATGCCAGAAGAGGGCACTAAATCTCATTATAGATGGTCATGGGCCACCAAGTGGTTTCTGGAAATTGAACTCAGGAACTCTGGAAGAGCAGCCTTCGCTCTTAACCTCTGAGCCACCTCTCCAGCCAGCCAATTTGGTTCTGAAGGGGAAAAAGAGCATTTTTGTGTGCAACCACACAAACACAGTTGGGAATAACACCAGCCAGGTGGCCTCAGCACCGGGGATACTGATAGTCATCTTCTCTTCTCATGTCAAATATTACAAATCTTTCATTATAACCCTCTATGAATTCACTGGCTTTTCAGTATTTTTAGATTACGTTTTTAGATTTGTTTCATGTTACGCAGATGAATGCTTTGCCTGTTTGTGTGTTTGTGCACTAAACTCAGTTCCTCTGCAACTGCTCTTCACCACTCAGCCATCTTTCTAGCTCCCAAATTATTATTGTTGTTGTTGTTGTTGTTATGATTATTATCAATATTATTATTAGAGTGTTTCTCTGTGCAGCCCTAGCTCTTCCAGGTGTTACCTCTGTAGACCAGGCTGGCCTTGAACTCACAGAGATCCACCTGCCTCAGCTTCTAAAGTGCCAGGATTAAAGGCAAGCCTCACCGATGTCCGGCTACTCCCAGATTTTTCTTTTAACCCTTTTAGAGTTTTATAAAATTTAAATGTAAATAAATGGGAGAAATGTAATAATCTATAAGTAGTAAAATCAGGAAGGTTCTTCCTGAAGTTTGTAGATATTTTTATATTAACTTTATTACATCATTATTGTCATCAGCAGCAGAAGGTTTTAGCACAATGATTAGTTCCCACAGAGCACTTCCTAACTGGTACTGCTGTTTTGGTTTGTTCTGGTTTGTTCTAGTTGACCGAGTCACACCCAGAAGGTTCCGCTTTTGAATGGATGAAATGAACTAATCAGGTCTCAGATGGCGTGATCATGACCTCGTTTCCAAAACCAAGCATGACAGGGTCTACAGAAGCTAGAGGGCTTGTACTAGTCAGTTTCTGGTCATCTCTACTTCCTCTTGCTCCCCTCCCACACACACACTTTGCAGGAATAGCCGTCCTTAGCAATAGGCAGCGTGCTGATGGTGACTCATGAATCACACATTTTTTTTCTCCGATTTTCCTGAATTCTATGCCACACCAAACAGACTTGACAGCTTACAACTCCTCCATCCTCCAGTGCCACTGGGACCCACAAGGAAGGAAACCCGTAATGGAGCACAATTCTTCCAGCTAACTCCCAGCCAGAGGCTGTGCCTCAGGTTCTGTACTCTCATCTGATACAGGCACACCCCATGTCTTGCTGGCTCCCTTTGGCGGTGACTTGGTACTTAGGGGACAAACCCTCAAGAAGGCCATCCGGACTCCTGAAGCTCAGTGCTGTAATGTGCTTTCAACAACTTTCCAAATCAATTTTGGAATAACTGCATGAATTAGCAATGGGCTTGACATCAAAGTAAAAGCTGCTTGACCTAAGTTTTTATGTTTTAGTTTTATTTTTTTGTTGGTTTTTTGAGACAGGGTTTCTCTGTGTAGCAGCCCTGGCTGTCCTGGACTTGCTTTGTAGGCTGCACTGGTCTTGAACTCACAGAGATCAATGTGCCTCTGCCTCTCAAGTGCTGGGATTCAAGGTGTGTGCCACTACCACACACCTAAGCTTTTGTTTCTCTACCTGCAAATCCGGGAGGCTAGCTCCAGGAGACTCTCAGCCACATGCTTACAGCATCAGGAAGGAATTCTGCTCTGCCATGCTGTCTTCATCGTGCCTGTCATCCTAAGGTATAAGAAGCCCGATGCTAGAGGCAGAGCAGGAGGGGGTATGGATGGGCCACCCAACATTTTCTCCGTTTGTCAGGAAAGAAAAGTTCTTACCATAAATCTAGACCATTAAAAATCCACATCTAGGGGCTGGAAGAGATGGCTTAGTAGTTAAGAGCACCGTCTGCTCTTCCAGAGAACCCGGGTTCAAATCTCAGCACCCACATGACAGTTCATAGCTGTCTGTAACTCCAGTTCAATGGATCTCACACCCTCAGATCAATGTGCTCAACATAAAAAAATTAAATATTTTTTAAAAAAACGTCTAAAAAAATCACATCTAGAAAAAAATGGTACCCTTCTAGCTTCAAGAAAGTCAGGTGAGCTGGGCATGGTGGCACACGCCTGTAATCCCAGCACTCAGGGAGGGACTGAATCCTGTAATCCCAGCATTCAGTGTTTGGATTGAAGGCACATGTAATCTACAATTTTGCACTGAGCCACATTCATAGCTTTTCTGGGCTCAGGGTTGTGCTATCCTGCTTGAAGATGCTATGCTGGCAACTTTGCTGCCCCATCTCCCAGGCCTGGCCAAACAGACACTTACTTCAGACTTTGGTCTGCTGCATATTTGTGAGCCATACTGATGAGGACAAGAGGGAAATCTGATACACTTGAGAAACTCCAGCTACTGGGAAGTCTAATTTCTTGAGAATTTGGTACGACGTGTTCTGAACATATGCCTCTCTCCTTCTGCTCTTCCCAGAACTACCCCCTTCCCTACCAATCACATCCAGTTTACAATGCCCACATACTCTTGGATGTGTGACCTGCCACACCAACAGTCAACTGCCAGGGACAACACTCCTAAAAAAAAAACTGTCTTCCTCTTTTGGCAGCTAGTATTAACCAATAGCTATTCAGTTACGATGGGACTTTGTGCCAACTTCCATGCTGAGAGTTTTTTTCTAATACTGTTCTGCCTGCGTGTGAGAGCTAGGAGTCAGCAGAGGACACCAGATCTCACTATAGATGGTTGTGAGCCACCATGTGGTTGCCGGGTATTAAACTCCAGACCTCTGGAAGAACAACCAGTGCTCCTAACCTCTGAGCCATCTCTCCAGCCCCTGTGCTGAGATTTTTGTCTGACCTAAGCTTGCACAGGTCTTAGGCATGTTATCACGAGCACCGTGAGTTCACCACTACTGTGCCATGCCCGGAAAACACTGTTTCCTTAGTCATCACTGCCTCTGAATCTACAATCTTCCTGACCCCTTCTACAAAAATTCCCTGAGGTTAGGAGGAAGACAGGTGACACAGACACCATTCAGGGCTGAAAATGCACCAGTGTCCTCTGTACCATGACCAGTTGTGGGTCTCTGTATCAATCACCACCTAGTGAAAATACAAGTGTATGAGGGCCGAGAGAGGCACTAACCTATGGGCACAACAATAAGTCAGGTTTTTTAGGAATCAGTTTAATCCTCTGCACATTTAGCAGTAAACTAGTTTAGGTTTTCCTCTAGGGTCAGTAATGACCTGTCCAGCCAGGGGTTTTGGGCTCGTCAGCAGTACTGGGAATGGGCCCTCCTTTGTGTTGTGCCTTAAATTCAATCAGAAAGTTGGTAACTCCCATGATGGTTTTGCCACTATTACATCAGTGGGCACTCCGAAGAAGGGTGCAAGGCTGAGGTCTGTGTTATCTAAACATCTCAGACCAGCCCGGCAGCCAGGGCTGGAAGATAAAACCCCATTTAAAATAATAATAGTAATAATAATAATAATAATAATAATAATAATAATAATAATAAAAGCAGGGCTGAAGTCTAGCAGATGAAGAAGAGCAAAAGTGAAATGTCAATTCTGTAGCCGTGGCTCCAGAAGAGAAAGATATTAGAGACTGCAATGCGAACGAGTGGAAACAATCTCAGCCAAGCCTCCACAGAAGGTGAGGTGTGCACATTTGGATCTTAGAAGCGACAAGGCAGTGGAACTCTGGAGGAGGCACTGAACGTGTGACATTGGCTTGCTTGGTTACATGACACACCGGCTCTGTGGGAGCCCTCCCATTAGAAGTAGGCATTTAAGGAAGTAAATTTACCTAAGTGCTTGATCAAAGACATGTGAGCTTACAGTCAGCTGGGTGGGAAGGAGTTTCACACCACAGACACCCCCAGGCGGACAAGTCAAGGCAACAGCATACACAACTCAGATGCGAAGGCTAATCTTCTTGTCGAACTGACTAATATGTAATTAACTAAGAGCCGGATACCTAGGATAGTTGTGAGGGATTTTCTTGGTTGGATGATTTGAGATGGAAGACCTTCCCTGAATCCAGGTCGTTTGGGGCCAGAAGTTCCACCCTAAATCTGGGTCACACATTCTGGAGGCCACATAAAAGGACAGGTTTAGAACCTACTTCTCCTGGATTCCAGGGTGGCCTGAAACCGCAGCTCCCCGGAACTCCAGCAGCAGACTGGGACTGTGGAGATAGATACCCATTATCAAAGGCTGAACAACTACCAGCTCCTGGCCTTTGCACCAGGACACAGCCCTTGGTGGACTGCTCAGACCACAGCCTTAAGCCACGCTAATGCGTCCTGTCAGTTCTGTGCCTTCTGTCAGAGAACCCAGCAAATCAACACAGCTACAACGAAGAGAAACCACAAGTTTTTATGGTCAGTGGAGTTTGACGTACCAAACAGAGAAACACCCCTGGAAAATTCTCTTTTCCTTTCAAAATGATGCAGTAATTTGATTTCTACAAAGTCTTTTGCTAATTGAAAGTTTACACGGAAGATGTACAGTACAGAAAATCTTAAAGTGTGACTTTCAGAAACAGAAAACTAGAACACAGCCTTGGTCTCTGATCCCCAGATAATGAATTTTTCTATTCTTGGGGAATAATTTTGGTCCTCGCCTTAATTAATTCCCTGGTGTGGCAGGAGGTGTCCCAGCCTGGTCCTAGAAGGAATTACTCGTAGGTATAAGCAGCAGCTAAAACTAAATCCAATTTAAAAGAACAAATAATCTGAGCTGGGTGTGATAGTTCACACCAGTGATTTCAGCACTCCAGGTGCTGAGTGCAAGGCCACTGCATATAGCAAGACCTTATCGCAGAGACAGAGGCGGGGTGGGCTGGTGGAAATGTATGAACACAGATTTTCTTCAACGGACATGGCAGCAGGGACGGCTGAGAGCTCCCAGAGAAAACGGGCTTGAAATGCCGTGTCAGTGCCTGCCCTAGTGACGTACTTCCTCCAGCGAGGCCACCTCTCAAGCTCACACAAGGGCTAATGGGGACCGAAGGTTCAAGCATACTAACCTACAGAGAGCATTCTCATTCAGACCACGGGTGTGTTTAAGTGTTTTGCTTGCAGGTGTCTGTGTGCACACAATGCCCTCCGAGGTCAGGAGAGGGCGTCAGAGTCCCCAGAGCTGGCGTTACAGATGGTTGTGAACCACCCTATGGGTTCTGGGGACTGAAATGGCTCCTCTGAAAGAGACTGCAGTAACTGCTCTTACCCGGGGAGCCCTTGCTCCAGCATTTTTATTTATTTACTATTAAAACGAAGAGAGGGCCAGAGAGATAGCTCTGTGGATACAAAACAGTTGTCACTAGGCCTAGCTACCTGAAGGCCACATCATGAAAGCAGAGAACAAACTCCCACAAGCTGTCCTCTGACCTCCACATATATGTATGTACTGGGCCTGTATGTACCCACACATGTACATATGCACACAAAATAGTTGAATGAAGTATGATAAAACAAACGAGCCAACACAACATTTCCTTCCAGGGGTAAAAACACCACACACTTATTAATAGTAGCATTTATAATTTTCTGGGTCTCCAAGGACCCACACATTTAGTGGCTTTAATCTACTCAGCTTTCTAGGAAGGGAAGTGCTATTATGTCCTTCCTTCCCTTATTTTGGAGACAGTTCTCAAGTCTGTGGCACGTCCCACAACCAGAGGTGCCAAGTGTCTACCCTCCGGATCGATGAGTGCAACAGCCTTGGAGGAGAGGGCCCGTGCCTGTTTCTCCAGCAAAGGGGAACATGTTTGTTATACGCAGTAATCAAGACAGTGTCTCCCCTGGAGCAGCTGGAAGGCCAATTATGAGAGAGAAAGAGAGGGTTCCCTGAGCTCCGGATTCTCTCCTGGAACACAGCTCCCTGAGACTGTGGGCAAACCCTGTGCAAATTGGCACTTGGGAAACAAGTATAAGAAAATAAAATACTGGCACTACAGCTGCCGCGACTCCGAATGACAGTCATTCCTGTCACCCAGCAGTCTCCAGGCGGGTGAGCCTGTTAGCTTCTAAAGAGGATGATACCACATCTTCACATTCGTTGATGAGAAGTTAATTGCCTTGCCTGGAGTCTGCCCAGTATCAGGAAGCTCGTTAAAGACTCAGAGGCCTGCACATCCAACTCAGAAAGAAACACGGTGCTGAGCCTCGGCTACAGGCAGTGGTGCTGAAGCTGGTTCCAGAAATAGAAGCAGCAACAGCTCCCGGTTACAAATGCAAATTCTGCACCAGCAGCCCGGAAACACCAGAGCCAGGGACTGTCGCACTAATGGAGACATCTGTGGTTCTGATGTGTATCAACACACACACTCCACCACCACACACACACACACACACACACACACACCAACATATCTACAAGGTATAAGAAATTGTGTGGGGAACAGGACTTTAAACAGGCATGCCTTTTTACAAGCCATAGACGGAGCTCTATCAACTCAATAATGGTTTTTTCTGAACTAAAATGGGCAGACTGTAAGGTACATGTGTGCAGCGGCCAGGACAGCCTCAGTGGTCACTCCTCGAGCGCTACCCACCTTAGTTTTGAGGTCTCTTATTTGACAAGGAAGCTAGTCTGCCTAGGCAGAAAGCCCGTCTCTAAGCCCTAACCCCAGGAAAGGGACCTACCCAGTCACAGTACTATACACCCAGCCCTTTCTGCTCACTTTATCATTTGAATATGTTTTGTAAGACAGGATCCCACTTTGTAGGCCAGGCTGGCTTTGAACTCAGAGATCAGCCTGCCCCTGTCTCCCATAAACACTGGGATTAAAGATCTGTGACAATGCCTAGTGGAATTTTAGAAAAGGTCTTAATAAGTAAGTTGTCCATGCTACCCTTGAGCTTGTCTTTCTTTTCGAGACTTTATTTTTATTTTATGCATATGTGTTCGCCTTGCACGCATGTGTCTGCGCACCATGTGCCGCAACTGTCCTCGGAGGCCAGAAGAGGGCCCGGGACCGGAGAGAGTTAGAGATCATTAGGAACCACCATGTGGATGCTAGGAATTGAACCTGGGTCATTTGGAAGACCAGCCAGTGCTCATAACCATGGAAACATCTCTCTAGCTCTTAACCCTTGAACTCAGGATCCTCCTGTCTCTGCCTTCTGTACATCTGAGATTACAGACGCAGACCACAGGCCCAGCTGAGATCCTCGGGGCAGATAAATACAACCTGTCTGTCAAACAGGTCTGCCTGACACTCGCCTACCGGGGCACAGATGGATCCCTGAATGCTCCAGGAAAATGCTTACTTTCTAACATCCACAGTGATGAGAGACTTGCTTAGCCAAGGAGAAACACTATGTATATGAGAATTGAGCTGTAGTTCTTGAAAAACAGGAAACCACATATCAACATGGCCAGCATTGCATACCGTACTAGAAACTGCACCGGGCTTTGAGTCACAGAGGTAAGTCTGTCAACTTCAGCTCCATTTCCTGATTTTAAAAGGGAAAATGAACTCCAGCTTCAAGAGTCACAGTTCGGTGTGCACAGCAGGTCATGGGAGATAAACACAGACGTGCTCTCTGGCAATGGATCTGACCACCCTCCCGAAGCTCGGGTTTTACCACGATGCCACGCTTAGATCACTGTCTAGCACACAGAAGATACTCAGTACTCGAGACGTCTCAAGAATGAACAAGAAATTTCATAACGCTGTTTATCTCCTTTCAGGCTCCACTTGTCATGAAACTCTTTCAGCAGGAGAGTCACTCTATCAAGAAACACTTAGTCATGTTTAAAATGGGCCAGTTAACTTCAGAGCGTCAGCTGACTTTCTGCCCCTGGAAAATACTACTGAAAAAGAGCTGTCCTGAGGCCAAGAAGAGGAACTCCTGTTCGCAGGCCCGGTGGCCACGCACTGTCAACCCTGATACCTCTCTGTAAACACAGGGGTTAAGGGGCTGTGGGCACAGCTCGGTTAATTGGTAGAAAGAGTTCTTGCCTAGCATGCACATGGTTCAGTTTCCTGTAACACACAAATCCCAGTCATGGTGGCCTTGGTCTGTAATCCCTGAACTTGAGGTAAAGGAGGCTGACGACTAGAAATTCAAGGACATCCTTGACTATCCACAGGGTTGTGGCCAGCTACAGGAAACCCTATCTTGAAAAAAGGAGAAGAGGGTTGGATAGACCCTCAAGGAAGTAAGGCAGAACATGGTAGAGCAGGGCACCTGCCACCCTCCTCTGGGTGGTCCGTGAACACAGCCACACACACATGCATGCACCCTACTTACGCGCATGCACACAGAGCGAATCACAAGCAGAAGACCTGTACCTACGGAGAACCACATATCTCATGGTTATGATCCTCTGTGAGTTCCAGGCCAGCCAGGACTACACAGTAAGACCCTGTTCTCAGGAGCTGGAGACATGGCCAAGTGGTTAAGAGTACTGGCTGTTCCTGTGGAGGTTCTGAGTTCAGTTCCCAGCAACCACATGGCAGCACGAGCATGCGTGTGACCTTGTCTCAAAAACCAAAACAATCCAAAGCAGCAGTGCATACACTTCTGCACCTTAAGAGTGATGTCTCGGCTATACTGTCCCACACAGATGTAAATTAATCTTGATTGTTATTTACTTATTTTTTTGGAGGAGAGAGGTTTTCGAGACAGCGTTTCTTTGTGCAGGCCTGGCTGTCTGAGAACTGGCTCTGTAGACCAGGCTGCCCCCCAAAATCAGCGATCTACCTGCTTTTGCCCCCACATGGCTTGGGTTAAGGCCACAAACTACTTCCACACTAGGCATTTAACTCTGTTTTTTAAATATTTATTTTGAGCCTGGCATGATGCTACGCACCTTTAATCCCAGCACTCGGGTGGGAAGCAAAGGCAGACAAATCTGTACATTCAAGGCTAGACTGGTCTACAAAGAGTTCTAGGACAGGAACCCTGTCTCAAATCATAAAACAGCTGGGCGTGGTTGTACACACCTTAAATCCCAGCACTCAGGGAGGCAGGGGGACTCAGATCTAGTCTAGGAGAAACCCTATGTAGCAACAACAAAAATTTATGTGTTGGCGTGCCGTGGAGGCCTAAAGGGGTGCCCGATCCCTAGAGCTAGAGTTATCTGGCTACTGGGAACCAAACCCAGGTCCTCCGGAAGAGCAGCAAGTGTCCTCAACCACTGAGCCATCTCTCTAGCCCCAGCTCTGGTTTTCAAAAAGTGAAAATATAAGCTATTTCAGGACTTGAGTTTTAGCATTCAACTAACTCCACGAGAGATTATGCAAATGTGATGAAAGAGCTGAGCACGGAACTCTTCCCTCTTGTTTTTCAAAAAATAATAAAAACAAGTTTCATATCAAAAGCTTGATTTGTGAAGCTGGCTCTGTGGCGGTGCAGACAGTAATCCCTATGCTTCAGACGGGGAGGCGGAAGGCACTGGGGTCCCAGATTAGGTTCAGCCCCACCGGAAGAACCCGCCTCGATGCGGCTCACTGGCTCAGTGGTGAAGGGCGCCTGCTGCTCTTATGGACCCAGGTTCCCCAACCCACACGGAGCTTCAGGGGGCCTGACACTACCCTCTGGATTCCGGGGGCGCCACATGCATGTGACTAAATGCACTAGCATACTTGCAGACATAAAATCCAGATAAAGCTCTTTAAGAGACCCGCCTGTAGGCAACATGAGAGGCAGACATCATGGCTTGTTGTCCATAATCCCAGCGACCGGGAAGCTGAGACCATGTGTTCAAAATTCTATGTCAGCCCAGACTACAAAACAACAAAACACAAGCAGAGAGAGAGCAATCTTGTAGTAATTAACTGAACAAGTGTATGGGTAGATGTGTATTGGTATATGCCAGGGGTGGTGGCACACACCTTTAACCCCAGCACCTAGGAGGCAGGGGCAGGCAGCTCTCTGTGAGTTGGGGGCCAGCCTTGTCTACAGAGAAACTTCCAGGATGGCCAGGGCTACGCAGAGAAACCCTGTCTGAAAAAAAAAAAACAACGACAAAACAAAAACTGTTGTCTAACAAAAATACAACTAATAAATATGATTTTAAACATCCCCTCTCCCCTTTGAGACAGGGTTTCATTGTGTAGCCCTGAAGCCCACTTTGTAAACCAGGCTGGCCTCAGAACTCACAGAGATCCATCGCCTCTGCCTCCACAGTGCCACGTCACGCTGGCTTTTACCCTTCTTAAGGGTAAGCTTTGTGCGCATGCGTGGGATCCCCTGGAACTGGAGTTACAGACAGTAGTAGGCTGCCATGTGGGTGCTGGGAACTGAATCCAGGTCCTCTGGAAGAGCAGCCGAGACTCTTAACCACTGAGCTGTCTTCCACCAAGCCATCTCTCCAGCCCCAAATATGGATATATCTGAAGGGAAATGTCTTGGTTTTTGTTTTTAAGTCAGGGTTTCTCTGTGTAGCCTTGGCTGTTCTGGACTCAATTTGTAGACCAGGTTGGCCTCAAACCCACAGAGATCCGCCTGCCTCTGCCTCCCCCGAGTGCTGAGATTACAGGCATGTGCCACCACACCCAACTCAAGTGAATGTCTGGAGTGATGGCAGTGATGGGCTCAATGGTTGAGGCAGAAGGATCCCAGGACTATAGTGAGTCTGAAAAAATCAAAAGCAAAACAAACAAAAACCAGAAGGGTGAAAAGGAGGCAGAGGGTGAAAAACGGGGGAGGAACGTTGCCTCTACCACCTGTTAGCTCAACCAGCAGCTCTTTACAAAATTCAGTTAAACCAAGTAGGAAATAGAAGAAACAGCAGGTTCAGATACTGCCTGATTACCCCATAACGGACCTGGGGGGGGGGGGGTAGTTGGCTTGTTCTACACACTGTGAGGTCTTTATTTTGCTATATTGTCTATCCTTTGGGTGATCCTTGTATCCTAACCAAAGACAACATGATTCATCAAAATTGTATTTTGCAAGGTCGAAGAGTTATGAAAATGACTGAAGCCAAAGGCCCTATAAAAACGCACTTTCCACAGTGAATAAGACATGCTAAAGCTACTGTCTCATCGCCCAGCTCTCTTCTGCAGATAAATGGCAAAGATACTCCAAGGATCTAACCTGTGGGTACCACATCCGCAACACGAGCAAACTCGTGATCTTTCAAATATAAAGCTAATCACTCCTGTCTAAAAGCCGGTCTTCCCCTCAGCCTCACTCTGACCCCTCTTCATCTCAAAGCCTTTCCCAGGCTCTCCTGAACACACCGCGTTCAAATGACTTTCCCTAGTTAATTAGGACTCACCTTCCCTCCTCTCCCTCTTGGGACTGTTAGCTTTCCGTTCTCCCCTTTCCTTTTATGGGGGCTTATCTTCCCACACACAGGCAAGAAACCACCTTTAAATGAAGCAGGCGAGCCACCAAGAATTTTTAATCTCGTGTGAATCTATTTCTAGAAAGCCCACTCAAGGAATCCTTTCCACTAAAGATGAAAGGCAAGCTAGGGAAATGCATCAGACAGAGAAAGCAGGCACTCTAGCAGGGCCAAAGCCGGCATTTGTAAGCCGCAGGAAGGAACTTGAATCCTCCGCGAAGCCCCCAGCTCAGCCCACGAGCCTGGCAGCGCCTAGGTCTGAGAGAGGTACCCACCCAGGCCACCCTGCGAGCACTCTGCACGACCTTGCCCGGAATCCTGCGCACAGCCCCACACCCCTCGGACTGCCAGGACAGCCTCCCGTGCCTCCATTGCAGAGCTCGGAATTCTCACTTTGCAACTGTCCCAGGCAGCACCGCGTCGGCCTCTCGGTTCCTGGTTCCGCACTGAAGGTTTTCAATGTGCCAAGTTCCCCCGCGGCCGGTCCTACCCCCCGCGGCGCGCCAACAGGATTCAAATTATCCCACCCTAACCCTTCAAAAAGAGTACAAAGCGAGGCAAACAGAACCGCCGGCAGCCGGGGCGGTCGGCCAGCTCCGGTTCTCGGAAGGTTCGGAACCCAGCCCCCAGCCTCCAAAGCCAAGGGTCTCGGGGCGATTTGCATAACAGTGCTGGCGGAGAAACTCAAAACCGCAGGACGCTGCCAGGCCCCTCGGGGCTCCGCGCGTGGAAGTCAGAGGAGCCCACAGGAAGCCTTACGAGCAGTGCTCCCTCTCTCGATCTGTGCCCCCTCCAACTCCGCGACCCAGGCCGAGCCAGGCGCAGTCCCGGAGGACCCGCCAAGGGAGAGCACAGTGGAGAGGGGAGCGGGGGGGAGGGGGGGCGGGGAAGCGTCCAGAGAAAATGACCAACCCTCGTCCCTGAGATGCCGCCCCGCTCCGTCCCGCACAGCGGTTCTCAGAAACGCCTCCAACTTCTCCCCCGCCCCCCCCCCCCCGGGACGCCGACCACCGCCCCGTGGCGAGAACCTGGCTGGCACTCCTCAAGAAACTTCTGGGACTCCTCCGTTACGCAACTCGGGGACCGGGCTCCGGCAACGGGACGTTCCCCGCAGGACGCTAGGCTCCGGGGAGGGAGGAGGAGGGCGGGCGAGCTCCCCGGACCCCGACCCCGGGCTTTCGGGAAGCTACCTGCAGAGGAGCCGCAGACAGGGGCGGCGCGCGCCGGGCCCCCGCGCCCCGCTCTGCCCAAACGCTGCCCCCCCCCCCCCCGGAAGGCGGCCGAGCCGGCCCCGGAGTGAGCGCGCGGGGCTGCCGGGCTGCCGAGAAGTTCGCGACCGCGGGGCGGGGGACCAGCCCCGGGCACGCAGCGCCCCGCTTACCTTCCAGCTTCTTTGGTCCTCCGGGGCGTCCTCGTCACCTCCCTTGACCTGTTGAGATGCGGGGAACGCGGGTCCGGCTCCAGAGCCGTGGGGGAACCCGAGGGTGCAGCCCGCACCGCGGGGCGTGCAGGCCACCGGCCGAGCGCGCGGGGCTCCGCCAGCTCCTGCTTCGCCAGCTCCGGGCACCCACCAGCGGCCCGGAACGCCCGGAGGCCCAGGCCACGCCCTCCGCGCCAGGCCACGCCCCCTCGGCTCGCCCCACCCCCTCCGGCCCGAGCCACCCCGAAGGCGGGGATCGCCGCGACCCTCGGCCGAGGGAGGATCGTGGGGGAGCTGCGGCTCCCGGAGGGGACGCGCGGTGACCGCGCCGACCGCGGGGGTGACCCTGCCCCAGGCCGCTGCGGGGCGCCAGAACCCTTTGGCTTGACAACCCGATTAAGCTCCGGGTCAAGTTGCGGCGGAAAGTGTCAAGGAGGCTTTCTTGCAAGCTCCCGTACGGTGGAAACGGATTCCATGTCCTTTAATGGCGATAATAACTAACATCTGGGGAGCGATTTACAGCTGGAGGAAAAAAAAAGCTCTTCACACACAGGCCCGGTTCATCTTCGCAGCAACCTTCTTAACACTTACGCTGCTCCCATTCCCCAAAGAATGAAAGCGAAACTCAGGGAAATTACGCTGCTCCGTGCCCCGGCCGAGAGAGTGACCCGGCGGAGCTGGGCTCCGGAATTGCGCCTCCGGCTTTCTGGGCTCCGCTTGCTCCACCGCAGGAAACTCTTAATGGATGCAGGCGACCTTTTAGCGCGGACCCACAGGAAGAAGAGGAGAGTGCCTTAGAGCCAACTCTGAGCACGCCAACCAGCGGCCCCTGATTCGGAACCCCACTTTCTTCCCTAAAGAAGCCAGAGGACTGTAAGAAACGGCCTGGGCTACGCCCGCTTCCGCTCCTGACTTGTCTTTTATTTTTTCTTTTTTTAAAAACAGTTTCACTAGGTAGCTCTGGCTGTCCTGAAATTCAGTACGCACCACTACGCCCAGCTACTTAACTTAAGAAAGTCACCGTACTTAGATAAAATATCCAGTGTCCATGTAAATGAATATAATGTATGAAAACAAAGCTCTCCGTTTTTCTCCCCAGCCTTTTTCCCCATTAAGTTCTGCTTTGCCCCTCATGAGACCTTCACTGTCCACAAAATTGAAAATCGGGTCGATAAATATTGGCATTCCCAAATTAAACACTTTATTGACTGCTATGCTTCATTTTCCATGGATTGTTTTCCGAAAGTACAGGGGCTACAGGTCAGCGGTAAAGCGCTCCCCTCTCCACGGTGCCCCACGGTGAGACTGAATTCGTTGACTACCGTGAAAGTAATTTTGATGTCCCCAGTTTTTTGTTGTTGTTCCCAAGTGTGGGCTCACTTATTTGAAACACGTTCTCCTGTAGCTCAGGCTGGCTTTGACTCACTAAGTAGCCACGGATGGGCCTGAGCAGGATGCTGCCGCTGCTGCGTCCCCTTCCAGGGAGCTAGAATTACAGGTGTGCAGCACCGCGCTGACAGCAGAGGCCGAGGCTTGCAGCTAAGCGTTCTGCATGCCCGCTGAGTGCCCTGCTTGTTGTAATGCCTGAGACCGAAGCTGGGGCCGCTCTGTCTCGCGTAGAGTAATGGGTGTCTCTAGCCGAGAATGCCAGAGTGGTCTGAGCAAGGCAGGACAGGAATTACCTCCGGGGTTTGGATGTTTCTTATAATTTTCTGATACAAACTGCTTCCTGTTCTCAGCAATAAGTGATTTTTTTAAAATCTGTTCTGTTATATAAATATGTATAATATTTATGGTCTTCCTAATATGTATGTCATTGTGAAAGACAGGAGGAACATGATGTTGACCTCGGGAGTTTGCTGTTTCAGAGAGCAGCTCATTCCACCTCTGTGCTCTTCTGAAGGCAATGTGCCAGGATGGGGCACACAATGGTGCCAGCTCACAACAGACGCCAGGGGGGTAGCAGGCACATTGAGTTAGTGAGTGCTCTCAGCACAGCCTCTACTGATTTCTTTCCTGACCGGTAACAGGGACTTAGAAGTGCTTAAGTCAGGACTGGAGAGAGGCCTTGGCAGTTTCAAGTGTCTGTTGCTCTTGCAGATAACCAAAGGACCAGTGTCCCAGCCTCTACACTGGGCAGTCCATTCCAGCTCCAGGAACATGGTGGGTGACAGGATAGCTAGACCTAACAAGGCCACAGAGTGAGGATGAGTCTGCAAATAAATAGCCAGGTATGCGGGCACATGCTTTAATCTCAGCACTGAGAGGCAGTGCCAGGTGAATCTCTGTGAGTTCAAGACCACTCTGGTTTACAGAGTAAACAGAACAAAATCAAAATCAGTAAGTCTTTTGTTGTTTTGAGACAGGGTCTCTCCAGGTAGTGCTAGAACTATGTTCTAGAACTAACTATGTAGATCAGGCTGGCCTTGAACTCACACAGATAGATCTACTGCCTTTCTGCACTCAGGAGGCAGAGGCAGTGCCAGGATTTAGAGGTGTATGCCACCATTTCCTGGCACAGTTAAAAAAAAAAAAAAAAAAAAAAAAAAAAAGCACCAGGCCCAAGCAAGCCTAACTATGTGAGTTTGAGTTTGGAGCCCAAGGACCCACGTTAAAAATTCAGATTCAGCTGAACTGTGGTGGCGCATGCCTGTGATCCCAGCACTCCAGAGGCAGAGGCAGTCAGATCTCTGTGAGTTTGAGGTTAGCCTGATTTACAGAGTGAGCTCCAGGACAGCCAAGGCTACACAGAGAAAACCTGTTACAAAAATAAACTAAATAAGTACATAAATAAGTTGGGTTTTTTGTTTGTTTGTTTGTTTTTTGTCAAGACAGGGTTCTCTGTGTAGCCCTGGCTGTCCAGGACTCCTTTTGTGGATCAGGCTAGCATCGAACTCACAGAGATCCGCCTGCCTCTTCTTCTGCCTCTGAGTGCCAGGATTAAAGGCATGTGCCACCACGCCCAACTTTAAGGAAAAAAAAATTTTTTTTGAGATACTGGGGATCAGCCGGACATGGTGGTACACGCCTGTAATCCCAGCACTCAGGGAGGCAGAGGCCGGCAGATCTCTTTGGGTTCGAGGCCAGCCTGGTCTACAAAGTGAGTCCAGGATAGCAAGGGCTACACAGAGAAACCCTGTCTTAAAAAAAAAAAAAAAAAAAAAAAAAAAACACATTCTGGGAATCAATCTAGGGAGAGTGTATGTTAGGCAAGTGTTCTACCACTGAGCTACATTCTAAGTTCGGTTTCCTTTTCACTTTATGTCATCATCTAGAGACCTTTATTAGGCAGACAGTGTTGGATGCTTGTAATCCTAGCACTTGACAGTCTGAGGAAGCACTGAGGGTTTGAGGGCTGGAAGATGGGTCGTTGTTACCACGTGTGATGATGTGATCTCAATCCCTGGGACCCAAATGGTGGAAAAAGCAAACCAAGACATCTGCAGATTGTGCTGACTTCCTCATGGACCCCAGGCACCAGCACCGTCTCTCCTTCCAGGAAATAATAAACAGGTGTAAAAGAAGGGTTAGGAATTCAAGGCTAGCCTAAGGTACATGCTGAAGTCCATCCTGTCTGGGAAAACAGTCAAGTCCATCCTGTCTGGGAAAACAGAACAAGACAAACAAACAAAAATCAAGCAAGCCAAAACAAAACAAAAATAAAGAACAAACAAACAAACAAAAAAGCCAGGCTTGGTGTAACACATCTTTACTCTCTGAGTTGCTGTACAGATTGAGTTCCAGGACCGCTGGGGCCACGAAGAGGCATGGGGGTGAGGGCTGTGAGTACTAAAAGCCAAGCTAAAACCAACCTGAGCAATAAAGCTGCAGGTAGTTAACATCTTCATGGTCTTGCTTTTGTTACTGTAGCCCTTGCTACCCTGCAACTCACTAAGTAACCCAGGCTGGCTTCCTGCTTGCAGAGATCAGCTCACTCTGCCTCCCGGGAGCTGGGGTTACAGGCGTGGGCTGCTCTACCCACCTCCTTTGTCTCAGAGATCCTTCAGTTACAGTTTTAGCACACCCAGTGGGAATTCCAGCACTTTCTTGCTTTGAGACAGGGACTCCCTGGAATGCCCAGGCTGGTTTTGAAGGTCTGGGTGCTCAGGCTTCCCCTAGGAGCTGAGATTTGAGGCCTGTACACCCAGCCAGGCCTGACTTTCTTAATGAGGACAGCAGGATCACACACATTTCTGATTGGAAGCAAGTCTCTGGCATCTGTGATTTAAGAATCAAACAAGGAAAACCACCACCACTAATTGGGGCGGGGGAGGGGGGAGAATCTTTCTTGATACAATGGTGGTTTGTTACAGCCCATTCCTCATAACAATCTCCTGAGGTGTTTTCTGATAATTTTCTCCTATGGTTTTACTTGAAAACAAACAACATCCCCTGGGATTCACAGATGCTCATAAGGCTGTATCCTGAAGAGTCCAAGGGGATGAAAAGTGACTGAGACAGGGGTGTGTGACTAGTCCCTGGCGTCACAGTGCGCACCGTCTT
Organism: Psammomys obesus; assembly: GCF_907164565.1. NCBI lineage: Eukaryota > Metazoa > Chordata > Mammalia > Rodentia > Muridae > Psammomys > Psammomys obesus. The sequence continues at coordinate 915,485 of NW_026596155.1, forward strand.
TCGTGGAGTCAGGTGAGGTCTTGTAAGCTCTGTGGAGAGCAGTACCCAAGTGCCCTCAGCCAGCACCACAGACTATTTTGTACCAGATCTCTGTATGTATAACGCAGAGGGTGTCAACTTGCAGAAGGGTGACCATTGGCTTGTAAGGAGAAAACTAACCTTGAGAGGCTGAGCCTGCAGACCGAGTGCCGCCGGTGCTGGTGCAATGCCTGCTCTTCTCTCCGGAGACTTGGGGGTGGGGGGAGAACTCCCGTTACCATACGGAATTCAGTCCAGACGTTGTCTCCAAATGACCACAAAAGGGGCTGGAGAAGTGGCTCAGTGGTCAAGAGTAGTGACCCCTTTTGCAGAGGACCCAAAGGAGAAGGCAAGAAGCCAACCCAGACTTGGGGAGCAGGTGGGGAAGGTTCTGGATAAGATGGGGAAGATACTGGCCTTGAGGGAGGGAGGGAGGGAGGGAGGGAGGGAGGGAGGGAGGGAGGGAGGGAGGGATTGGTGTGAGCCTTGTGGAGGGAACTGCAGGAAGAAGCAGCTCCCTCACCCCTGCTTTAACTTCTTGTGTATTGTTCAACTTCTTGTTGTTGTAAAGATAATAAAAAGCCCTAAACTATGAGGAAGGACAAGACTTCAAAGCAAAGATTATCAGAGGAAGTGGTAAGAGGTAAGGGAGGGATGAAGGATGGTATGCTGCTCAGTGGCAGAATCCTGCTTTGCATAGGCAAGGTTCTAGGTACCATCCTTAACCGTCACTAGTTAAAATCCGAAGGATAGCTCAGGCCAGCTGGACTGGCGGGGAAGGGCCTGCATGCTGACCAAAGGCCTTCTCCTTTCACCCTCAGTACACCGGGGAGGAGAATGCTTTTTTAAAGGTTTATTTGATTTTATGTGTGTGAGCATCTTGCCACACATATGTTGTCTGTGCGCTGCGTGTGTGCCTGGTGCCCACGGAGGTCAGAAAAGGGAGTCGTCTAGTTCCCTGGAGCTGGTGGATGAAGGAAACGGAACACAGCTCTACCACAGGCCAGTGTATGCTGACCACCACGGGGACATCTCCCCAGCCCCAGCCCGGGGTCTGTTTTGACTACACAGCGTCTCGGGAAGATTGCTCTGACTGCTGTGTGGAAGCCAACTGGAGCCAGTGAGATGGCAGTCATAATGGCCAGGAATAAAAGGTATAGAAAGCCAGTTATAGGTTAAGGGCAGCTAGAGGAATGCGGACTTCCCGGAAGGCAAACAGGACCATGGCACACCTGCTTATCATTGCAGAACCATCCTGATTTTTTCATTGCAGGAAACCTGGTTCCTAACGACCTGTGTGAGTCAGACATGTGTGACAGACCCTTGACAAGTGTAAGTTCTGCGCTGAGTGTGGGCTCTGCTCTTGCTGCACCCCCGTCTCCTAGGCCCCCTCTCTACTCTGTCTTCCACGGTACATTAAGCAAGTCACTCCAGACTTCCAGACTTTTTTTCCTTTTAAACTGTGTGGTTCAAGTTTTCATTGTAATAAAACCAGACTGGCATTAAGCTAGGGAGACTTTTTTGTATGGTTGGTTGGTCTGGCTTGATTTGGGTTGTTTGAGATAGGGCCTCTCTGTGTAGTCCTGCGACCTGCTATGTGGAATTCACAGAGACCCACCTGCCTCTGCCTCCTGTGGGCTGGGATCAGAGGTGTGGGCCACCTGTTCTTGTTTGTTTGTTTTTGAAGTTGGGGATTGGGAGAGTTAAGTCTACTTTATTTTGTTTTATTTTGTTTTGTTTTGTTTTTTGAGACAGGATTTCTCTGTGTAGCCTCGGCTGTCCTGGACTACACTGGCTGGCCTTGAATTCACAGCAATCTATCTGCCTCTGTCTCGAGTGCTGGGACTACAAGTCTGAAACACCAAACCCTGCCCATTCCACCTCTATTTTTAAAATTGTTCTTTTTGAGTGGGACATGAGGCACATGCCTTTGATCCCAGCACTCGGGAGGCAGAGGCAGGCAGATCTCTGTGAGTTTGAAGCCAGGGCTACACAAAGAAACCCTGTCTCGAAACCTCCCTTCCCTGCCAAAAAGTTTCTTTTTTGTCTTTGCCTTAAAAATATATATATTTATTTATGGTAACAATAAAAACAATTACAAGTTAAGATAATAGCAGATTTTTATGAAAAAAACTTTTTCCCCAACTCTGAATGAAGTTGAGGAACTGGTCAAGATGACTTTGTATTCGGGCACATTTTCAGTGCTTGCCTTAAAGGAAGACACATGAATGCTCATATCCGGTTCTCCACTCCGTCCCTGCACTCTTCACTCTGATGTACAGGCCCACATGGGTAGTGTCAGTTTCCTTTCTGTGACACATCTGTTCTGCTGGGAAAGCTTCCCCGTTCTCATTTCCATAATATTTCTCAGTTCTTCCTTTTGAAATAGAATCAGTCAGGCTGTGGGCTGTGTTCGGCAGTAGACACCTTTGTCTGGTGATTTGGTAGCTCTGAGTTTGGTCTCCGGCATGGCACAGCGTGTGTGTGCCTATGTGTGTGCCTGTTACAGTATCTGTCCTTCAAGGCATATTCATTTATTTACTTGTTCATTTAATACTTGTTCATTTGACGAGCCTGGAAAGGCACATGGGAGGCCCTTGAGCTAGAAAAACAAGTACGGTTCACTCCTACTCTGGAATAAGGGTCTTCAAAAATTTTTTCTTTAAAAGGAAATTTTTAAACAGAGCATGGTGGCTTGCACCTTTAATGCCAGCACTCAGGAGGCAGAGGCAGGCAGATTCCTGAGTTCAAGGCCAGCCTAATCTACAGAGTGAGTTCCACCATAGAGAGGGACACACAAAAAAAACACTGTCTCCAAAAAACTTTTTTTTTTTTTTAATAATTGCCTCCACCTTTGATCCCACCATTCAAGAGGCACAGGCAAGTTTATTTTATTTGAGACAGTTTATTCACTTTAATTATTTGTTTATTTTTGGCTTTTCGAGATAGGGTTTCTCTGTGTAGCCCTGGCTGTCCTGAACTCACTTGGTAGACCAGGCTGGCCTCGAACTCACAGAGACCTGCCTGCCTCTGCCTCCCTGAGTGCTGAGATTCCAGGCATGCCCCACCGCTACTGGTTTAACACAATGTCAATGGAGAGCCTTTACACGCGTGAAGCTCACTATATAGATCAGGCAGGCCTAAAACCCAGAGATCATGCCTGTCTCTGCCTCTTGAATGCTGGGATTATGGTATGCCCACCAGAGCCTGTTTGTGTGTGTGTTTTGTTTTGTTTTTATAAACAGGCTCTCTGGAAGCTCAGGGTGGGTGTGAAGCCCCTCTGTAGCTGAGAAGAATGGCCTCAAATTCCTGTGGATCTTCCTGTACCCACGGCCTGCGTGTTTATACGATGGGCCTCTGCCGCTCGCTGTGTCTGGTTTTCTGGGGTGCTGGGGATCAGACCCAGGGCTCTGAACGCTGAGCTGAGCTAACTGAGCTTCCTGTGAGCAGCCAGTTCATAAAGATGCAAGCTTCATCTGCCACCTAGGCTCTCTCACAAGCGCTTAGCCAACAGAGAGCTGACAGCGCGCACACGGGGGGGGGGGGGGGGGGGGGGCTGAGCGTGGCAGCCCGCGGTGGGTTGGAGTGTGCAGATCCCTGCCCTGCCTGAAAACCAACAACTAAACAGATGGTAACGCAGCAAATGCTAATGGATACAACACAGCAAGAAGAGGTGGAGGACCGAGGAGGGAAGGCAGGTCAGCAAAAGAAGGCGGAGGGGAGCAAGGCGGTGCCGCGCGCTCAGGGGCCTGCGCTCTAAGCCGGAGAGGGAAGAGGCCGTGCTCGCAAATAGCAGAGTCACATTTCAGGCCGAGAAGACTCAGAAGGTATCAAAGCGAAAGGATAAGGAAAACCCACGAGAAACCTTGTGGAGGAACGTGAGAGTATCCGAGATAAAGAAGACATTCTGAGACCTAGAAACAGCGTTTGTGCAATCTTAGACTTCTCAAAGGCCCGCTGGCTGCGAGACAGTCGTATTTATTAAATGCTGTGAGACAAAACCGAAAAGCTTCGGACCTGTAATGCTACCCTTAAAGTCCGCTTGTCTGATCGGGGCTGTAATGGCTTCACTTGCGGAAACAGCAGGTAGATGGGGCATGATTTTGAGATAAAGACCAGCCTGGGCTACAGAGTAAGATCATGCCTCAAAGGCAGAAAAAGAAAAGAGCCCCCCACAAGGAGAGCAACAGGACCAGAAAATTTGAACACAGGGGTCTGCCCAGAGACTCATACGCCAACCAAGGACCATGCATGGAGATAACCTAGAACCCCTGCACAGATGTAGCTCATGGCAGTTCAGTGTCCAAGTGGGTTCCATAGCAATGGGAAGAGGGACTGTCTCTGACATAATCTGATTGTCCTGCTCTTTGATCACCTCCCCCTGAGGGGGGAGCAGCCTTACCAGGCCACAGAAGATGACAATGCAGCCACTCCTGATGTGATCTGATAGACTAAGATCAGAAGGAAGGAGAGGAGGACCTCCCCAATCAGTGGACTTGAGAAGGGGCATTCGTGAAGAAGGGGGAGGGCGGGCCTTATGGGGGGATACAAAGTGAATAAACTGTAATTAATAAAAATAAATAAATTTAATTATTAAAAAAAAAAAAGAAAAGAGCCAGATGTGGTGGCACAAGCCTCCAGTCGAAGACCTTAGAAGGTAAGCTTGAAGATAAGGGGTTCAAAGCCACTCTCACTTACAAGGTCATCCTCAGTTATGATAATGAGGTGGAGGCCAGCCTCAGCTCTGCAGAACTCCGCCTCAAGAAAAAAAAACACAAACAGCAGCACTCTGGGAGGTAGAGGCAGGAGGATCTCTGTGGGTTCCAGGCCAGCCCAGGCCAGCCAAGGCTACATAGAGAAACCCTGTCAGAAAAACAAAACAAAGAAGCACACACACACACACACACACACACACACACACACAC